>NW_025740807.1:0-3739 GCF_021292245.1 Micropterus dolomieu
TCAACGGCAGCTAAAATGGTTCCCTAAAACTCCTTTTCAGATAGGGAGCTATTGAAGCATCCAGTTAATCATTTGTAAAGAGTTTAGCAACAATCAGACAAGCAGAGCAACAAGCAGGAGTGACCATTTCAAACTATCGCGGTCGTGCTTATCTCACACACATGCCGCCCGCTACCAGAGTTTAATTGTCTTGACCCACAGAGCATCAGGCAGAGAGAGACTGATCCTTCAGTGTGAGTTTCATGATGAAAAGAGAGGCGCCACTCAATCAGCTGACTGCCTCTCTCTGTCTCCGTTTTCGTTTTAAAACGGAGACCTTTTGCTACGTTTCCCCCTCCGTCCAGATGAAAATGGCGAATTGATGGGTAAAACTGATTCAGTCTTATCAGTCATGCAAAACACGATGCTACAGAGTTTTATTTTTTGTATTTTTATTTAGATATTTTCTACTGTGTAAATAACACTTGTACTGTGCGTGTTGCCGTATTTACTTTGCTTTCTCTCTTTGTAGGCTACTCTTGTTACTTTCAGTTCTATTTCGTTGGCGGTCAATGCAAAAACGAATACCTGTGTGGTTCTTCGACTGTATTACTTTCTTCTTTCGCCATTAGATATAATGGTGAAAACTCCTCAGTAAAAACTTTCCTGATGAGTTTATGGTCTCAGTCACTAGTTCAAGTCTTCTTCAACCCAGCATGATGTTCATTTAGTAAATGTTGGTCCTATTCGGAGGAAAATAGACATAAAGCAGCGTATGCTTTTGGGCGGGACTACCTTGTGATTGACAGGTTGCTACAACTTACAGGCAACTTGTAACTTATTTAATAACCGATTAAACATGTTTACTATATAACATAGCTTATAAGTCTTTGGTTTTGTTCTAAAACTGATACATTTACATTTATCTGACGCTTTTTTGTCCAAAGCGACTTAGAATTGCTATACATGTCAGAGGTCGCACACCTCTGGAGCAACTAGGGGTTAATTGTCTTGCTCAGGGACACAATGTTGGATGGGTCACAGTGGGGGATCAAACCTGGGTCTCGCACACCAAATGAGCCTTATCCACTGCACCATCACCACCCTATGTTCACAGTTCAGGGCGGCTGTGAACCAGTCATTAGTTCGCCTCGCTGCATAACCATTGTGTTAGTTTAGAGAGTATTTAGAGAGTTTGTATTTCTGTTGCCTGTCTGAGTGGCTTTTGGAACCTTTGTAAATCGCCTAGTTTGATTTAGTGTACCAAGAGTAGGACACGCTTTAGTTTGAGACCTCTAAATTTGCAGAATAACAGCTAGATTGTTTTCTTCCTTTGTAATTTGTAAGGTTTGTAAGCTGACCTTTCCGTTTTTTTGTGTATTTTGAGTACTGTACTAAGTACTGTCTTTGGACAAGACCCTCTTTTGTTTCATTTTGTGTATTGGATGTTTGTCAGCACCTGTATAGCCTCTTTCTGTTGTATTTCTTTCTGCAAGCGCTGTCCTTGGTTAATTAGTTAGTTGTCGCACCTCATTCTCAATCCCAATCATGTGTTACTGCCCTCCTTAACGAGCCGGGTCGTAACAGCTGCTGGAGAGAAAGAAAGAAGGAACAAACAGATGTGGCGATTTTTTTTAAAAAGCCTTTACAGCGGCTGTATGTCGCTGTCATGTTGCTTGTGTGTTGTTTTCTTGTTTTCCTCGTCTTTATAAATATATCAGTCTGAGGGACATGACAAGTCACTTCCTGTTCTGCCTCCTTCCTGAGAAACATGTCAAATGATTCACCTGATTGAATCCACCTCTGACAACATTGATGATTTTGACCAAACTGCTTAAATTAAATATGTTTTGATCTCTTAGCTTGCTCACTACTCAAGAATATCTCTGTTCTACAAAAACAGCTGAAGCTCATTTATTTTGTCTACTAATGATATGTCTGCTTAAACAGTAAGATGAGAGCATTCATTGATGAACTGACATTTTGTTATAAACTTAATGTGACCATGTGACGGCCAAAGAGGGAACTATAATAGAAACGAATAGATTTTACCTGTCTGTACTTTTAATAATCCTCTATATGTCATTACTTTATGTTCTTTGCTCATCTTATGTGGTGTTATAATTTCCACAAAGTGTACCAGTGTTTTGATATAATGACCTTCTGTGAGATTGTTTTGTTTCATGCTTTCCTGTGAGAAAGGAGTTTCCACTGTGGCTCAAGGCTGAGAAAGGCTTTTCTGTTGGACTCCACAATTATTCTCTAGCATTAAATGTCTTCTCTGTTTCTCTGGGTCAGACTCTCTAACAGCCCTCTGGTGTATGAGCTCTGCCTGTGCTAAATGCAGATTTACTAGAAGAATGAGTCAGAGTAGTGCCTCACAGTACAATGCTGCCACCTCCTGGACAAATGTCTGCACCAGTCAATTCAAAAGATTTATTTGTAATTGGGTGTTTCTCAAGTTTCTAATTTGTTATTGTCATTTCTGTTCAGTCACAGGTGCGGCTGATCATTCCCGTGTTTAAACCAAATGGATGATAATAAAACATAGTAAACACGTAGCCTAACGAGTCGGACAAGTCACTAAACTGCACCAAAGTTTCTACTAAGCAAGGAAATGGAAAAAAAAGCCTGCACATCCAACTGAATGATAAAATCTGCTGGTGAAAGAAATTGGGGGGAAAAAATTGTTGGATTGATATGATGGAACGCAGTGATCGATCGGTGACAAGTGATTTTGTTACTTGTTTTTGAAAAGTGGTCTACAAATAAGGATTATTATTATTATTATTATTATTATTATTATTATTATTATTATTATTTTACTAGCAAATAAAATGTATGGAGTAGTGTTAAAGGATATCAGAAGAGGAAATAAACAGAAAGCCTAAAACGGAGCTAAAGTAGTCTTAAATATGAGTTACATCATTTCAACCTTTAGTCTAATGAATCCAAAGACGCCGTGATCATATTCTGGGTTATTCAATAACGAATTCACAATCAGAATCAATGAATATAAATGCAGAGAGCATTGTGCCAGTAGAAAGGATCCTGTGCCTCTGAGCTGGACATACAGTAACCTATAATTATTCATGTGTAGGTGTTTGTTAAAGTAACAGCTACAGAGAGGATCATGCTGCTCTGCACTGTGAGACTTTATTAGTACCAACACAGTGCACACGTGTGCAGACAAGAGAGATGGACACCTTTTTAACTTTCAGCTAATAAACCCCGAGTTAACAGAGCCAGTCCATAAGCCGCTTCATGATACTGGTTATCCAGGACGGCCATTGTTAGACTCAGTGAGACCAGATCACCCAGAGAGACCCAGACTCAGTTAAACCAGCTTCAGGATTCAGGACCCAGATGTGAGGGAGCAATAAAGATGGAGAAAAATGTTCCAGATCAGACCTGTGGTTTGTTTGTGAAGTGTATGAAGTGTGACTGCAGACTGAGATTAGAGAATGAAGAAGACAACAGATTTTTGGAGCTCAACTCTCCTGAAGGAGCCGAGGTGAAAAGGGAACAACAAGAGGAAGAAGAGAGAAGCCTTTTGGCTGAAGAAGAGGAAGCAGACAGAGGGACAGAGTATTTAGGATTCATTTCTGATTTGGATTCCACACACATGGAATCATTTTCATTTGCTGAATCATCATGAAGACGTTCAGAGCCTCTGCTGCTGCTGTTATTGCCTTTTACACTTCTGGAGGACTATTTAAATTAGAATTTACACTTTTACTGTCCATCAGATCGGCCGACC
>NW_025740808.1:0-4960 GCF_021292245.1 Micropterus dolomieu
GAGTGTAAAATGGTCTTTGTCTCACCAAAACATAAAAGCAGCATGAGCACAGGTAGGCTAACATGTAAAACAAGTAACATATCAACTGAGACAAGGCTAGAGTACAATACAATACATAAGAAAGAATATAGATAAAAAGAGTGCTGAGTCCAAAACAGATAAAAAAGAACAGATGAGAATGATTTGTTAGACTCCTTTGTCCTGAAAGTATGCATAGATGATCACATCTTAAATCTTATCATCCCTGGTCTATACATTGCTACTTTTGCATGAAAAAAAAACACACCCTGAGAGGCATCTGTAGAGAGCAAGTCAGACATTGTTTCTCTGATACAGACTCTCTGTGGTCGATTAAATTAAGTCACCATTAATCCAAAGATCGATGCATCTTTGTTAAAGGACATGTGGATTTTAAAGAGTTAATAGCTGAACAAAAATCCACGAAAGCCTCCTTTAAAATAAATAATAAAAGTAAGTTTTTTTTAGGATGCATGACATGTTTAGTAATTATATTAAACATTAAAAGCAGTGCATCTTCTGTAGCTGTGACTGTTTTTAAGCAAATCGAAGTGTTCAACAAGCGCTGGAATATCCTTGAAAGTCCTTTCATTGGAGGGCAAAATCTTTAAGGACATGTGCCTTTGGGTGTCTAGGTTCACATAACTATTGTCTTAACAGCATTTCAGTAACTATATTTCTGTGTAGTTGAGTAGTGATTTACAATGAAAAATTGTCAAGTTAAATGGCAACATGTAACCTAGACGTTCTTCAACCTGCATATCACCAAATCACTGCTCATAGCTGCAGACTATTTTGACGAGTCAAAATCATCAGCATTGCTGCATTTGTCCTGACGCAAAGAAACAAAGTGTCATCACCACCTTCAGTTTAACTGAAAACCATTGTAGAATAGAATACAACTTTAGAGTGTAAAATGGTCTGTTAGATCAGGTCTGCAGCAGGTTTTGTTAAATGTCTGTTATACCCAGCCCAGTATCACTTTGAATTACTTAAATATTAAACCATTCTGTCCCTCAGGATTTAAATCCGATGCCAATGTGGAAAATGCGAGTGTGAAGGTGTGGGTGGTGGATGGCCATGTCCAATATTAATACAGGAGATCATAGTGTCATCACAGACTTGCAATTAATGTTTTTATTAATGTTAACCAGAATCAGGGTGACTGTGCTCCAGACTATGTAGGTAAAGTCTTAAAGCTGATGATACATGGGGGCAACTTTTTGAGCAGTGTTGCTGGGCAATCTTGCTGGTGGCAAGTCCGACTATGTTTTGAACGGAATGCGGTGGGGCGGAGCGGGTGGCGGATTGGTGGGGGAAGAGGATTACGGTAGTAATCTTTACTCATTACCATTGATAGCAGCATTCCCCAGCACCATTGCTCTGAAAGTTGCTCTGTGTATCATCAGCTTTTGACTTCAAACTATAGCTAAGGTGAAGTCATAGAAACACCCCCTGCATGCTCTTCCTGCCTTCTCTTCTTTATCTTAATAAATCTGTAGGACAACAGTTGAAAATGATCTAATTTGCTGTCCTCAGCACATTGATTACTGGTGATTAATAAGACAAATTAAAAAAGTAAAAGAAATAGTTGCACATGCTTTTTTTAATTTAATTGGATTATTTCATAGTTTGGTGATAATGTAGTGAATCACACCCTTAAAAAGTATCGTCAGACATTACTTTCTATTCTCTTTATTGAACAGAAGCTCCAGAGATCTCCATCTATACCCGGTATGAGGCAGAGAATGGTGTGATCAACACTCTCTTCTGTTTGGCCAATCACTTCCATCCCCCCACCTTCAACTTCACATTGTTGTGAACTCAACCAGACGCACTTCAAAGAAGGTCAGATGGTGTCAAAAGAGGGAGGGAAGTTTTCCTCCCCGAGAGTTGACCTTTTCACATGCAAAAACCAGAGACATCGCCTGGTGTTTGGTAAGGACTGGCAGAGACTCAATCAAACAATGCATCGCTTAAAGATTGTGTATTCAAAGAGCCTTAGTGAACCTCCTTAACTGTAAAGGTGTCACTAGAGACAGTCAACAGGACAGCAAAAAGGGCCATCTGACCCCTTTCTCCCTTCCGCATGTCACCTCCGGCCTCAACCTGACTCTTTTCTCTCCACAGAACGGCAGAGCCATAAACCACCATTTCGTTCTCTAATAGCCAATATGATAAGCCAGGAATGCAAAGAAAAGAGACCATAACAACCCCTGTTTCTCGAAACAAGCAAGGTTCCATTATAACTGTGTTTGTTCTGTTTAAATAATAACCTTGCTAAGTGAGCAGTGGCATTTGCCTCTGAGCTTAGTAAGTAATGACCCCGTTGTTATCCTTTTAGTGATGTTTAAGAAAGTATTCTTGAAGAGTTCCCTAACCTCTTTCTGTTTTGTCTTAATTCATCCCTGTTACTCCTTAGTAATCACTGTCTGTTCAGTATTAACTAATGCTTTAGTTAAATGTTTCATATACACTTTCCTACTGCAGTCCTTTTACATTGAAAGTTCAGTGTCTGGACCATGTCACACTTGGGTGAGACAGGGGTTTTCCTTTTTGATGTGGTAATAAAACAAAGAATAAGGTCAGTTGCCACGGAAACATGTGTGGGGGGGGCCAGTTTTGATAGGCTGTTTAGGGAAATGCCAATGGCTGGTTTGTGTCCCTTTGTCAGTTTAATAGTCAGGCCCCGCGTTACCAACTTCGGAATCAAAAAGGTGCCAGTTTTATGGTCGGGATAGCACTTAGAGAAAGCAACTTTGACCCTTCCCCTTCTTCTCTGGGGAGGAGAAAGGAATTTAGGGTAGCTCCAAATTTATTCAATGTAAAATGCACAAATCCACACCGTTGTTCACTACAATATTGTGGAGAGATAGATTAAAGGGAAATATGCGCAACGTATATTTCTTTATCCCCAAAAGAAAGTTAACACTTTTGGGGTGACTTCCCCTGAGACCCACTCCCAAATTGACGTCACCACTACCTAATGGAGGCAGATAAAAGGGCCTTGTTGTCTTTTGTCTCTCTCTTCTCTTCTAAAAAAAACTCTCTCGAAACTATACATAGTATACGCTCTCTTAACTTCCTTGCCGCTGCCCCTCAGCCAACCACGGTCTCCGTAGCTCCCGCCTTCAGAAACTCTGACTTGGTCACTCTGCAGACTCAGGATCCCGCCATTCACAAAATGGTACTCTGCCTTAATGAACCGGTAACTCCCACCACCTCAGTCAATGACCTTGCTTCCGTGCCTGGTTTCAGTGACCTCTACCGCGTACTCCAGTCTCTATGCCTCATCAAGGGCCTCCTTGTGTATGTCTCTGAGGCCCTCACTTCACCTGCGTTCGTGGTACCTCAGAGCCATAGGGGGGTTATGCTAATACATGCCCATGACTCGCCATGTGCGGGCCACAAAGGCATCAACGCAACACATCATACGCTCAAACAGGTAGCGTATTGGCCACACATGTGAAAAGATGTAGCACACTACATCAAAGGCTGCCTGGTATGCTGCCAATTCCAACCTGCAACACTGCTTCACAGAGCCCCGTTACAGCGGGGAGGCATCTCTTTCCCCTGGTCAGACCTACAGATCGACTGGGTGGGACCTCTAACCAAATCAGCCAGAGGAAATAAATATTTTCTCACAGTCACTTGCGCATTCACCAAGTGGGTGGAGGGCTTACCGGCGCCTAACGATACGGCCCAAACCACCGCATACTTGCTAATGAATCACATCTTTTCACGATTTGGTCTGCGTCGACTCAGACAGAGGCACGCATTTCACAGCTGAGGTCATGCAACAGCTGTGGCAGCTGCTCGGTGTGGAAGCCAACTTCCACATCAGCCACCACCCTCAGTCCTCTGGCCAAGTGGAGCGAGCAAACCGAACAGTGGTCAACATATTAAAGAAATATGTGACTGCTAATCACAAGGACTGGGATGTAAAACTGCCCCTGGTACTGATGGCAATCAGAGCAACACCCCACACGACAACAGGGATCTCCCCCTTTGAAATGATGACAGGCAGACAACTGACCCTCCCATTGCACCTGCTCTACCAGCCAGGCGAAGCTAGCATCGCCACCGCATATACGACACACCAGTATATGACCGATCTAAGCAAACACCTCAGGGACACGTTCGCCTTTGCCCAACAAAACTTGAACAAAAGTGCAGATGGGAGAAAAGCCTACTACGACCAAAAGGTGTCCCACCATGAGCTCCAAGTGGGAGACAAGGTGTGGTATTTCATTTTCTCCCCACTAGCGCAAAGGGATAGCCAGAGTGCAGGAAGGCGTGCTCGCAAGTTTTTCCCCCACTGGACAGGCCTTCACGTGATCACAGACAAACTCTCACCAGTCGTGTACCAAATCAGAGTCCAAAAGGGTCAGAAAGAACCCTTGTCTAGTCAAACTTCAAAACACACAGATTTCAAGAATTCAGGCAATTCAGGACGCCAATGTCCGTTTGAATCAATAAATAATCAGTAACGAGAGCGCCTAGTGGTTAAAGAAAGAGTTTCTGTGTGCGTGAAAGGTTAAAACCTAACATTGAGAAGCCAGGTATCTCTTACTCGGGCTACTATTAACAGCTCTAACCACTGCCAAGGATTCCTCTGCAAGGAGTCCACCCGCCACTCAGGTACGAGTGGGGGGGTTGTCTAATCAAACTTCAAAACACACAGATTTCCAGAATTCACCGATCCCTTAGGTGACCTCAAGCGCTCATAACGGCCAAATAAAGGAAAGGGGGGAAACTCCGGCCAATAGAACCAGTGAAATCCATTTAGACTGACTTGTACTATACATTCAAAATGGTCCTAACCGCGTGCGTTCTTTCCAAACAGACAACGTTTTTGCTCGTTCTGCTGACGCTCAGCCTGGCAATCACCACCATCCATCCTGGGATTTTGGAGCCAGGGCCGAATTCTGGGGGGGTACTT
>NW_025740809.1:0-4654 GCF_021292245.1 Micropterus dolomieu
CTCTAACAAAGCACGAATGAGCAAACGACCATTATATATTAAACTAACTGACAGACTCTGGTTCAGCTCTTCATGCACTTTAATATCTGTGATAATAAACTAGATTTGTTTTGAATATAGTCAGGCTTGTATTTACTGCAGCACCAGTAACATTAACAAAACAGTCAACAAAAACTCACTAGAAATACACCAATCACAGCTCATACAATTCAATACAAGCATAGACATAAAAACAACTACTTTTCTAAAACGAGTGAACGCCAAAAAAAAAAAGAAGTAAGATTACATTTATCTTTACACACATTTTAAGGTTAAAAAAAGTTCATTCCCGTCCCACGTTTAGTTGCCTGAAGTACTTTATGCACCAGGGATGAAATGAAAAAAACTAAATGAGGAATATTCGTTGATGATTTTTCCACACAAATCGAAACAGCTGCAGATAAAAAAAAAAAACTAGAGTTTCAGACTTTTGAGCTTGTTAAAATGGACGTGCTCGATTATTATAAACAGGACACAGTACAGATTATAATCCCAGACCCAGATCTGGGATCTGCTGCTTTATCAAAGTCACCTGATTATTTAGGTTATCTGTTCTCTTTGGTTTTAGCTCCTGAGCTTTTGGAAATAAATCCTTGGATTTGATCTATTTACTAGTCCAGCACTCCAGTTACTGCATTCAGAAGTCTGATTGCATAGAAGTCTGTATGAAAATGACCCAACTTCTCACTTGATTTATCACCTCAGTAAACTCCTGATGAGCTTTAAAAAAAACAAAAACAAACAAGATGGCGACGGCCAATATTCCAAATTCAGGCTCTGAAACGTTAAGAGTGGGACAAAGAGCATTTACTTATCAAGCGCCTCTACTATGGAACCTGGTTCCAATTTGGGTGCGGGAATCGGATCGCATCACCACTTTTAAGGCTAGACTAAAGACTTTTCTGTTTAATAAAGCTTTTAGTCGGACAGTGTTGAGCAAACTTTAAATTATAATTCAATTTTATCGTTTTATCATTTTACTTTACATTTTATTCTGATTGTATTTTTTATTACATGCATTCTGTATTTTAAGGTTAATTTTATTTAATTTCAATGCATTTTGTGTACTGGGACCATGTCTTTTGGTGATTTTGCACTTTAAATAAAACCTGACTTGACAAACCAGCAGGTGGCGTCACGGAGGCTTCGTCCACTTCTTTATACAGTCTATGGAGAGAGCAGAAAATACAAATGAGATACGATGTAATACACAAGGAAAGAAAATTAATCAGAGCAACATCCAGGGTTCAGAAATATTTTTGAGATCTTAATCAAACAGCTGTTAACATTGTTGAGCTGCAGGGACCTGAAACAAAGACACTTTTCACTTTGTGAAACTTGTTTCATCTCCACTGATCTCTTGTCAGTGGTGCTGACTGTTCAGGAGGCTGCAGACTGTGATGTTGTTGAGCTGCCTTATTAGGGCCCGGACATTAAACACGCGAGGACCCAATTGTTTTTGGCAAAGTAGTCACATTTCTGGCGGCCTAAACATGCTCTAAAACGTGTTAAACTTTGCAGAAAATTCAATGGTGGCGAAAATGTCATGTCACATGGTTTTCACACACAGGCGTGTAAAAATAGCTCCTTATAATCACAGAATCAGGCCAAAACAGCACAGTTTGTTTTTATAAAGCCACTTCAGGAGATAATCAAATCATTTAAATGGTGGTCAGTATCAGCAGACAGGAAGAATATTCAGGACTTTTACTTTCAAATAGAAAAATAAAGAAGTGAATGATGGATAACAATCACAATGAGAACCAGAAATAAAGGCTCGGTAGATTTTTTATGAATGTAAATACCAACATAACAGGCTCCCAGTAGCTCACCTGGTGGAGAACACTGGTTCCATTAGACCGCTCTGTCTCTCTCCTGTTTCTCTGTCTCTTCACAGCTGCTCCTGTTCAATAAAGGGGAAAAGATCAATTTAATATAAAACAACATAATAGGCCAATATCTGAAATGACAAGATCATCATGACATGAGATGGTTTCTGTATCTGTGATGTTGATGTCTGCACATGTCTGTGAATATGTTGATACAATCCATTATATAAACTCACCTTTATTACAGCGCACTGTGATGAACTTTGTAGATACAAGTGAAGCTAGAACTGCCAGAGCTCCTAAAACGATTCCACCAAACAACCATCCTGTGACGTCCCCTCTGCTGCACGTGTCCTCAAACAGTTTCTCTGAAACACACAACAAAACCCAGAGTCACACTCAGAATGTAAACTGTATCTCATGTACAGCACGCTGGTTATTACCTACACAGAACTACTACTGAGGCGGCCATGCTGCTAAAGTCTAAAACTATTTACAGATAAAACCAGAGAGATGAATTTCACCTGATGCAGAGATGTTAGCGTTGATCATACAGCTGATGTCGTCCTGCTCGACGACACAGTGGAAGTATTTTTTTTGTTTTACTGTTTTTGGACATTTTATAAACAAAAAAATCAAAATTATTTGGAAAGAGATGAATGAAAAATGAAAATAACTGTTATCTGCAGCCTCACACAAAAGCATCATGATATATATTTCATATCTGAGCTTTTATCAAGATAAGTTTAAATATTAAACACAGAATATATACACCTCAAAGTGTGTACATTCTGTCAGTGAGAAATATCTTGACACTGATTTCATGTAAAGTACCTACAGAAAAGTATCTTATAGTTATCAGTCACATCAGTTATAATCGTTTTATCTCATTTAACTTGATTTTATAAATCGTTGGAAGCCAAAATCATAATTGAGATTAAAATTTTTATAAATGCACACAGTTAGATTTCTGATCAACAAATATTTATTTGTTTTAACAATAAATATTGTTACCTGTTTAAATTGTCGAGTAAAAATTTTGTGCCTCAGCGCTATCAAAGTATTACCACAAACTATTATTTCTTATATTTAGAGTTAAAGTCTGGTTCTAGTTTTTAGTTTAGTTTGTAGTTAAAAAATAAATTGTCCTCATGTTTGTGGTTCATCTTGGCTGCTGTAACTCTGCGGTTTCTCAGAGGGATCAATAAAGTTTCTCTCTCTCTCTCTAATCTACCTTCAGAGAGTCTCTGTGTTTTATCATTTCACTCAGAGCCTCAGGATCAGGCTGCAGCAGCCATTTATAAATCTGTTCCTCACCTAAATAAATAGTCACTAGTTACTAAAAATTAAGCACTATTATATTTTAAATAGAAAGTTTTAAAGAATAAATGGTAACATATAGAGGAGATGATCCTCATCTTCCTTTGTGAACTTCATGTATGATGTGGTTTATAATGGACGGTGGTGCAGAAACAGTGACATCTAGTGGTGAAGGCTGGAAACTTCACTAAGACTGAAAGGATCAGCAGGACTATCAGACTGAATGGTTCTTACATTCTCAGCTCGTTGTACTTCCCCTTTTTTATGTGTAGCGAGCTCTTCCTGCCCAGCAGTCGGAGGTTAGAGACACACGGCCAAATACTGCTGATTAACATGATTATTTTGATGTCATCAGGGAATGCGTACATACAGGAGACATCCTCACTGAAAACCACTTTTAAAGTTTTAACTCTCATTCACACCTCCTGCTACTCCTCCTCCTCCTCATTTCCCTTCTTGTGAGCGACAAACACACATTTGTGTTGTCAGTCACATATTTCCTGTCCTGCAGTCTCTAGTTCTCTCAACTTCCCTTCTCTGGAAACAGACGCCTTATCGTCACATGCATCCTCCGTTTACTCTTGCAGAGAGAAGCCCAGGCAGAGCTCTTCAAACATGAGAGAAAAGTCACTCACGATGATACAGGACGTATTAAAGAAAATCTGAACAGCATGATTAATAAAACTTTTGTGATATGAGCTAAGCTGTTAATGACTCTCACTCTGACCTGGCTTGTATATGTCGCCTATGACTGTTTCTAAAAGTCTTTGTTCATCAGAACCGGCGTCCTTCTCTTCACACTCTTCTTGTTCTTGTGTTTGATCAGGCTGATCTCTTTCCAACAAACCTCAGATCTTTCTGTTCTGTTAAGTCTGAGTCTCAGTGTAAGTGTGAAGATTCAACTTAGTTTGAAACATAACAGGTGAACTGTTAAAATGAAACAGGAAGAATCTCACCGCTTATAAACACGTAGGTCTCGGCATAAATCCGATGTTTGATCTCCTCCTGTGTGGCTACACAGCGATAGTTGTCGGTCTTCTTCACAGTAGTTTGGAAGATGATGTAGAAGCGGCCTCCTCTTTCTGAGACCTGTGGCTCCTCAGCAGGAAGTTTATTTCCAGCACTGTCCTGCCATTCTACTGTAGGTTTAGGAAAAGCACCTCGAATTTCACACTGCAGCAGGGCCCGATCAGCTGTTTGATCCAGTGTCTTGACAGACGGTTTTGCAGCTGCTCCTGTGAACACAGTAAACAGACACATCAGCTATAAAAGGACAATAACAGGATTATAAATGTAACACTGTGATGTTTCTTGTTCGTTTCTTCTCTGCTTGTAAATGAGGATTAAAGTGTGTTTAACAGAAAAACACAGAGGAACAGAAAAGCACAGTATCAGCCTCAGTTGCTCCTCCCAGCATTGTTAGATAGGACATGATATTTCAAACATTTCTAACTTCTACCAAAAGT
>NW_025740810.1:0-3877 GCF_021292245.1 Micropterus dolomieu
AGTGAAAATTGTTACAGATCCAGTGTTTGGAAACATTCAAGATCCTCAACATCCTTCAAGGCCTGTCAATGTCAAGGCCTCCTGTAGCAGTCAGCTACGACAAAGAAGGAAGGAAAGCAGCTACATTACGAATGTCACTTCTGTGAGGGAAGAAGCTATGGCACGGCCTGCAGAACATAGCACAACCTCCACTTATTGCTGTTTTTTCTGCCTGCAGAGAAACCACACACTGGGTCAGTGCTCACAGTTTAAAGCCAAGGCACACCGGGAGAAGATCAACTTCATTAAGGACAAGGGTATATGTTTTGGTTGCCTGAAGGTAGGCCATACAAGCAAGGACTGTAGGAGTCGATTGGATTGCCATGTATGTCTTCAGAAACACCCTGGGGTCCTTCATATAGAAAGACAGGATAAAGGTACATCTGTAGGACAAGCCAAACCACCTGTGAGCCTTTCAAGTGATTCAACCGTAACTTTTCAGACATGTGGCCATATTGGGGCCGGTGTGGAAGATGATTCTACCTTCTCTATTGTTGCAGTAAAAGTCAGAAGCAAACTGACTAATAAGATCATGCAGACATATGCCTTTCTGGATCCTGGCAGTTCCGGCACATTCTGTACAGAAACCATGGCGAAAAGGTTAAATTTGCGAGGTAAGAAGACAAGCATTTTGTTGAGAACAATGGGCCAAAGAAAGGTTGTGAATGCTCATGTTTTGTCAGGTCTGGAAGTATCTGGCATGGGTGCTGAAGATTTCATAGAGCTTCCTGATGTTTTGACTCAAAGAACTATACCTGTGTCTACACTTAATATTCCACGACAAGCAGATATTGATCCATGGCCATATTTGAAGGATGTAATACTCTATGACATTCATGCAAGTGTAGATCTACTTATTGGAACTGACGCCCCTAAGGTTTTGGAGCCGTGGGAAGTTATAAATAGCCAAGATGAGGGCCCATATGCTGTCAGAACCAAGGTTGGCTGGGTCATTAATGGTCCTCTTCATGGTGGAAGCTGTAGAGGTAAGAGTGGCTATTCTGCCGTAACAGCAAATCGCATCTCTGTTGAACACCTGCAAGAAATGCTTGTCAAGCAGTATCACCATGACTTTAATGAGATATCATCAGAAGAGCAGATTCAAATGTCCAGAGAAGATATTATGTTCATGGATATTGTCAGTAGCACAGCAAAGCTAATTGGAGGTCATTACTGCATTGATTTGCCATTCAGACAGGAAAATTTTACCCTGCCGGATAATCGTCATATAGCAGAACAGCGCTTATGTAGCCTGAAAAGAAAGTTTGACAGGAACAGTGTTTTTAAGGAGGAATATACCACGTTTCTAAACGAAATAATAACACAGGGACATGCTGAGCCAGTTCCTCTTGACCAGCTGACAAAGAACAATGGGAAAGTGTGGTATATCCCTCACCACGGGGTGTACCATCCTCAGAAGGGCAAGCTAAGAGTTGTTTTTGACTGTGCAGCCTCATTCAAAGGAACATCGCTCAATAGTCAGCTTTTGCAAGGCCCCGATCTCACCAACAGCCTCATTGGAGTTTTAGTCCGATTTAGGCAGGAGCCTATTGCAATAGTGGCTGATATCCAATCTATGTTTCACCAGGTTCATGTCTCAAATAAGCACGTTGACTTTCTCCGCTTCCTCTGGTGGCCAGGTGGTGACACTGCACAGGCTCCGCAGGAATACCGCATGAAGGTACATCTATTTGGAGCTGCATCATCGCCAAGCTGTGCCAATTATGCCTTAAGGAGAACTGCAGATGACAACGCAGAACACTTCCCTCCAGAAGTTGTGAGTACAGTGAAAAACAATTTTTATGTTGATGATTGCCTCCGTTCAATGGCCTCAGAAGAGGAAGCTAGGAAAATGATCCAGGATTTAACTGCACTCTGTCAGAAGGGAGGATTCACTCTGTCAAAATGGGTCAGCAATAGTCGTGCAGTGTTGCGCTCTGTCAGTGAAGTCCACAGAGCAAAAGACATGATGGAGCTGGATTTGGATACAGATCAACTTCCTGTTGAACGTACATTAGTACAGTGGTACGTTGAGACTGATCAATTTGGATTTAAGGCCTCAGTACAAGAGCAACCACGGACGAGAAGAGGAATTCTTTCGGTGGTCAGCTCCCTTTATGACCCATTGGGCTTCCTTGCTCCATTCAGCATGATGGCAAAGTTGTTACTGCAGGAACTCTGTAAAAGAAACCTAGGATGGGACGAAGTTATTCCCCATGTTCTCACTAAGCAATGGGCTGGCTGGTTGGAAGATCTCCACAAGGTGGCAAGGTTCAAGATTGATCGTTGCATTAAGCCTAATGACTTTGGCAACCCTCTCACTATACAGCTTCATCACTTCTCTGATGCCAGCGAGGTTGGGTATGGAGCTGTCTCTTACTTAAGACTGGAAAGGGACAATAAAGTGCATGTTGCATTTATGATGGGGAAGGCCAGAGTTGCTCCACTGAAGCAGACAACAATTCCTCGCCTAGAGCGAACAGCTGCAGTCCTTGCTGTCAGAGTAGACCGCATGCTACGGAAGGAGTTGCAACTTAGGCTGGAGAAGTCAGTTTTCTGGACGGACAGCACAACAGTCCTTAAATATATATCAAATGAAAACCGGCGATTCTATACCTTTGTGGCCAACCGAATTGCAGTCATCAGGGAGGCAACTGATATTGATCAGTGGAGATATGTGGGGACAAAGGAAAACCCAGCAGATGAAGCGTCAAGAGGAATGAGGGCAGAAGATCTCCTGAATGGAAGGAGATGGATAATGGGACCTGATTTCCTTTACAAGTCCAAGGAAGGGTGGCCTAAATTAGATGAAGACCTTCAGGTGATTTCTGGCACTGACCCTGAGGTCAATAAATCCATATCCAAGGACAGTCCACTGTATAGATTGGACCCAGTGATGGATGGTGAGATTCTCAGAGTGGGCGGTCGGGTAAGCAAAGCCTTACTCCCAGTGGAATCCAAGCGACCTGCTATTCTGTCAAAAGACCTGCATATATCAACACTAATTCTGCGCCATATTCATCAGCAGATAGGTCATTCTGGAAGAAATTATATGTTGTCCAGATTAATGCGGAAGTACTGGATTATAAATGCAAACTCTGCTGCAAGAAAGGTTATATCAGATTGTGTTGTTTGCAGACGCCACAGAGGAAGACTCCTTGAACAAAAAATGGCGGACTTACCTGCTGAAAGAGTGTTGCCTGATGAAGCCCCTTTCACTCATGTTGGCATTGATTATTTTGGGCCTATTGAAGTTAAAAGAAGCAGAAGTCTTCTCAAAAGATATGGAGTGCTCTTCACCTGTATGACCAGCCGTGCTGTAACCTTGGAAGTAGCATACACCTTGGATACAGACTCCTGTATAAATTCTGTGAGAAGGTTCATCTGCAGACGAGGCCCAGTTTCAACTTTCAGGTCTGACAACGGAACCAACTTTGTTGGAGCCAGCCGTGAGCTCAAGGAGAGTCTGACTGCTCTGAACCATGGTAAAATTCAAAGAGCCTTTCTTCAGGATGGCATAGAATGGAGATTTAACACCCCATCAGCTTCCCATCAAGGTGGCGTTTGGGAGCGCTTGATTCGCTCAGTGAAGAGTGTTCTTGCCTCAGTCCTTAAACAACAGACCCTGGACGATGAAGCGCTCCAAACTGTTTTTTGCGAAGTTGAAGCAATATTGAATGATAGGCCTATTACAAGAGCCTCAGATGATTCAAATGACCTGGAAGCTTTGACGCCGAACCACATTCTGTTGTTGAAAGGTAAACCAATTATGCCACCAGGATTGTTTGACAGAAATGATCTGTATGTCAGAAAAAGATGGAAGCAGATACAGTACATG
>NW_025740811.1:0-8783 GCF_021292245.1 Micropterus dolomieu
CCCACGCGCCTCTCACTGAAGATGAATTACGAGGTGCGTAAAACGCTTCCCTTGTGAAAAGGTCTTATAGCTGTGGTGCAGATTGCGGTTTCAAAAGGAAGCCGAGGCTTACAGAGTTTGTAGCTCTTATTTGTGTAAACAATAGAATAAATACATAAACAACTTGCGGAGAGAGAAATTCTCAACCAAATGTTTGATGTCTGTGTGAATGTGGCGGTCAGGTAACGTTAAATCTGCGTACTGTCTTTATTTCTTGCACCTGGGGCGAGTTCAGCGCGACAAAACCTTTTTTTGTGTGTGTACGCAAGCGCACTGCGTCTTCCGGCCTTTTTAACACTTGTGTTTACAAACGTGTCGCAGCTGACTGGGTAAAACCTGTTGACACCTCGAAGCCCGTCGCACAACTTTGCACAACGTTGCAAGGAAACATGTCGTTCAATCCGAAAACGTTGCAGAATGTTTTGGGATTGAACTCGCCCTCTGGTTTTCATCTCATCTCACTGGATAAACAGCAGGGCAGAGCGCAGTTTCCAAACGTTTGCAACGTTTCCAGGTTGAACTGCATGTTTGCTTGAAACGTGTGCAACCATAGGCTGTAAAAAGTTGCAACGTTGTACAAGAGTTTCGAGTTATCTTTTCTCCCATTGGGTAGACTCAGATGTTGAAATCAGACAAGCACAGGCGCTAAACTCCGCCCTTCGTTGCCGATTCTAACAACAGCAGCAGAAGGGAACAGCTGGCACGACTCTGTCAGCTAAAATGTCGCTCGTGGTTTTCTTCTGTTTCCTGATCCTCTCTCTGGTCTCTGCATCTGAAGGTGAGCTGCGTCTTTGTGAGCGTGTGTAGGTTGGATCAGCACAGGCAGGTAGCAGGGATTGTCTGAGCCACAGAGCGCTGCAGGTGAGTTAAAAGGTGCAGCTCCCCGACACGCAGTTAACTCATGACTGTGAGGTTCCAACTCATGGCCCAAAAAGGAGAACAACAAACGCACGTGTACATTTACAATCAACCATGATTTCAGTTACATGCTAAAGTTGCTGTTAACTTGTCTGTGGTCCGCAGGCAGAACACCATAAATTTTGATTTACGGTGGACAGACAGTAACATTACAGAGTTTCTTTAGCTTGAAATAATCCCATATTTTGGACATTTATTAATCGATTTTATGGATTTAATCGAAATCGTTTCAGCCCTACAAAATCGAGCTGTGTTTCACGATCTATGTGCAATGAAATGTTGTGAAGTGGCGTTTGAGATGGCACGACAAAATTATGTCCCCGACCCCCCTGTGGCTCAACTTACCCCTCATTGTGGGCAAGCTGATCTTTTTTTGGTAAGTCAGATTTTGAAAACTGTTCATTTTGGATCCAAAGTGATTCTTCACGAGGATGCACCAAAGTAAAACTTGCTCAACTTCCCCCGCTCTTCCCTACATGACATTTAAGCAATCAGGCCTCTGGAGGAAGCGGACTAGAACCTGGTTACCGCAGTGCATCTGATGAACAAACTTTATGCCCAAACAAATCTTCAGCATCTCCTTCTTGTTGAGCTGCTTGAATCTTTTTAAACTAGTTTTGTTTTCTAACTAATTCAGGATTTTCTTTTCTTTTCTGTTTTTGTTTTTAGATCAGCGAGAGATAAAAGTGAATCCTGGACAGGACGTCTCTCTTCTGTGTCAGGGTCCCAGAAATGCCTCTGTCAAACTTTCAGAGTGGACCAGACCTGACCTGAAGTCAGACGGTTACGTTTTCTTTTACCGAAACGAGCGGCCGTATGAAAACTTCCAGCATGAATCTTTTCATGGTCGAGTGGAGCTGAGAGATCCAGAGCTGAAGGACGGAGACGCTTCTGTTGTCCTGAAGAACGTCACCTTCAACGACACTGGAACATACGAGTGTCGGATTGTAACTAACGCACGACAAGAGATCAAGCACCTGATCGACCTGAAGGTTACAGACTCAGGTGGGTTAGTAGAGTCCAGACTCCTCAGGTGGGTTAGTAGAGTCCAGACTCCTCAGGTGGGTTAGTAGAGTCCAGACTCCTCAGGTGGGTTAGTAGAGTCCCGACTCCTCGGGGGGGTTTGTGAATTTCAGATTTGCTGATAATTCACACCTGTTTTCTGCTCTGCAGATCACACAGCTGGAAACAAGGATGGAGGAAACAAAGAGGGAGGAAACAAGGAGGGATTTCCTAGCATCGTAGTTGGACTGTCAGTTATTGGTGTGCTGCTTTTTGTTGTTGTTGTTTATATTTGTAGAAGAAATAGAGTTCATCAGAGCATGATTCATACACACCTTATAATAACAGGTGACCCAGTGAGCTGAACAGCTAGTAATTATTGCAAAATTCAGGGTTTTCGCTGAGGTCTTGAAAAGTCTAAAATTTCAAAATCAAAATTTTAGGCCTTAAAAACTCTTAAATTCGCTGAGGTTTGTGTTTTTAAATAATTTTAAACAGGTCTTAATTTTCCTACATCCACGTAACGCTACCTCTAATGCGTGGTAGTAGTGACGCATGCGTAGCAGAAGTATAAACGGTTGGGAAAAACACTTTTTAAACCTTATTTTGGGGCAAAGTCGTCAAACTTTTTCAGCAATTTTTATGAGATTTTGCTGCTGATTCCATTCATGTAGTTTTTATGTCCCGGAGACCATTAAAAGTGCAGTTCTGACTCATTGTCGCCTGTGGCGAGTTCAGCACCTACAAAACATGGCAAAATGTTTTCAATGGAAAAGGTGGTTCCCTGAACACCCTATTGTGTAAACAAGCGCACTGCATTTTCCTGCCTTTTTAATGCCGTTGTGTTTACAAACTTGTTGCAGCTGATTGGGTAACACCTGTGACACGGCCACCAAAAAGAGCTACAATATAGGACTGGAAAAGCACTAAAATAGATCTCCTTTAAGTTGTCAGGTCACTGCTCTGTCCTTTACACATACTGTACATCTTGATAGTGAAATTTAAAGGAAAAACAGTGGTGACGGTGAGGTTAGTAAAGCAAATTAGGCTAACAAGGAGATTATTCTTTTGGATTTTAATGAACAAATGAAGGCAAACATGAACAATCCTATCTGTAATGATTCATTAACCAGATTTCCCCTAAGGCTGCGGCTCAAAATGAGCACCAAGCTGTTTTGAGCATCAGCACCTAAACTATGAATGAAAAATCAATGTGAAGAGCATCAAAGCTAACCAAATAACTTTTCCCAGATGCAATATTAATTCCTCCCCAGTAGACTTATTTTGCAAGTTTAGCTTTTGGGGTGGAGTTAATTCAAAATTTGCTCTAGTTTTTCCAACTTATTATTCGCAGATGTGGTAATAATAATGGACTAAAATGAATTGCATATTTCTTTATTGGAAAAAAGGAAAATGTGTTTTCTTACATACATGTTGTATTGGTGTTATATATCCAGAGATGAAGCACAGCCCACTTTGCAAGCGCAGAAAAATTAGTTTGCTGCGACAAATCCATCATTAAGGGAAACAACAAAATGACTATTCAGTAATTTAAGTAATCGCAATGTTGCAGCCATCACATCGTTGGAGCTGAAACTAGACACGATAACACTGAGGAACAGGTGGAAATACCTTTATTTTCTTAGAATATCATGAGAGGACGGGACTGTCCCAGAGCAGCACAGCAGCTCCAGACAGCGACACTCACAGCTCTCCTGCTGCTACAGCTGACATCACAACAACAGCAGGTCATCAGCTAAGCTGTATGTTCGCACAGCCCTATTGTCACTGCTGTTTACATTCTCCCCAGAGCAAATCAAAAAATGCACTGCAGAATGTTCTGGGCGAATGTCTAGACTTGAAATTGTAGGCCTATGTTTTGTTGGGTTTTGTTTACTTTGTAGGCCTATATTACCATATTTAGATACACATATAATTGCTTGAAGACGGTCCTTTTATTATTACCTGGAATGTTATTTATGTTTGTTAGTTTTGTTCTAGTTTAAGGTTTTACCGTTTGCCTGAGCAGTCCCTGCCTCTATGAGAAAAAGCAAATTGATATTTACATATACAGTATATATTATATACTGTGTATTACAGATAATCAATGCTTTAAGGGACACAATTAGAAATTAAGAACGACACATGCCAAGGTAGTATTATTTACTTTTTATCTTTCATTGTTTTTTCTTGCACTGCCCAGATGTAAGCATACTACCTCAAAGGCTTAATGGATGTCACAAGAAGACATTCACAGTGTTAACACTGATTTAAAAAAAAGAACAATTATGTTTTTGTTCTTTCAACAGGCCTGCCGGACCTCGTAAAATGTCAATGTTCTGCAGCCAAAGCTTGTACATTTAGTGCCAATTGAAATAATGTATAATCTATATGTTGAATAAAATTTGACATTGCATTTATAAATTTAGCTGACACTTTAATCCAAAGCGACTTACAATTGCTATATATGTCAGAGGTTGCCCATCACCACCCCCTACATTATGACATTTCTGATTTGAGTTTGTTGTCAGAGCTGCTAAGAGTTAGAACAGAAGGACATGCAGGTTTAAATCTGAGCTGAAGAACAAATGTCTCTATTTTTAAATTGTCTTTTGTTTATTGCCACATGATTTTTTTTTAATATAAAAAGACAAAGTATGCTGTGGCCCTAGATAACAAGGTTGCAAATAGCTAAACCATAAACATGAAATACCAATTGAAATGAACAGCATTAAAGATATTTGTATCAATAACTTGTAAACGTATGTCATCTAATGTTGCTAACATACTTAGCCTATAATTGGCTTTTATTTTGATATATATACTTATTTTATCTAGTGGCAGGAAAGGGCCGACCCAGATGTCCTTCTTCAGCATCAGGAGTCTACCTAATGTTTATGCATTTATGCAAATTACTGAGTTTGAAGATATCTCCAAAAATATTCTTACTAGTTGCTATTCAAGTTACAGATATCTTCAATTTGATCTCTGGTACTTATTCCATTTTTAGATAGTAACTAATGGAATAGTTACTAGTAACTAATAAATAAGTATATGTAATAAATGTTAAAACGGCTTGCATACTCTGAAGCTGCTGTTTGTATTCTCTAAAATCATCATGCTCAGATACTAATCAAAACATGTGTTATTAAATTTACACAGTATACTGAAATGTCTGAGGCCTTCCACCATTATACATAAACCCTAATAACTTTTAGCTTTTAATTTGGGAGGATTGCACTTCCTCTTTACAATATCTGTTACTGCATTTTAATGTATTTATTGTAACTTTGCACAACTTTGCACAAAGTGATTTACAATAAATGCAGTGCTCTGAAACAGAGCATAAATAAATAAAAGTCTGAAGCCTGAAAAGCTTACAGACACAATTTAAAAAAAACAAAACATTAAAGAAACATCTGATCCATAATAAAAATGATAGTTGAAGAAATGAAACAGAGGTTTAAAGAGAAAAATAAAAGTACTCTCAGTTAACATTATCCTGTTTGTGACACCAGTTATTTATTATATAACATGTAACTCTCAAGTTTTCACTTTACAATCTTCAGCATGTGAAATCTTAAATGAGTTTTACAGTCAGAACGTGTTTTTATCTGCTCTGTAAAGCTCAGGGAGCTCGTTAATAACATGGAAATGTATGAGTAATGTTGAGTATATTGTGTAAACAGTACTCACTTTTGTTGCCAGCGGTTTAGACATGCTTTATTTTGAGGGGACAGCAAATTTACACTTTTACACAAGCTGCACACTCACTGCTTTACATTGTAGCAAAGTGTCATTTCTTCAGTGTTGTCACATGAAAAGATACAATCAAATATTTACAATAATGTGAAGGGTGTTGTCACTTTTGTGAGATACAGTGTATACAAATATTTACACAACCTGTATACTATACTATTTATTATTATTTATTTGTAATTTTTGTTACTCAGTTCCTGTTCACATTTTATATATTGTTTATACTATATCATTTTAAACTACCTCATGTACATAATAACAGCTGCACAAACATGTTTATTCCAGCTTCCTTTGCACTCTGCTCCATTACACTATTATCTCGTAATTTTTTAGCCTACATTCATTAGTAGGCCTACCTGTTAAATTCACCTACAGAGATGGTTTGAACCCACGAACACTGTGTCAAAGCCCTGATCATCAAAGTAAACACTTAATAAATTGGGCATTAACACATTAGCTGACGTGCATTTACTGATTGTCAGCTTTGTTGCATTACATTGTCTTCACCAGCAGATGGTGGTGTGTTTTTTCTGAATGAAGCATTGAGTACTGAACTATTTTCATCACAGTTGTGTGTACATAACATTGCATTTATTCATTTGGCAGACGCTTTTATCCAAAGAGGAAAAACCTAAAAGCGTCAACACAGCACAAGATCTGACAATGCATACTAGTAAGAGCTAATGTGTGTAACAGACTTTGCTGCACGATGGAGGACCCTCTTTTCAAATGTGAGTTCTGTGTGTCTACACCTCTAAATATGTAGGATTTTTAAATTACAAAACTACACTAACATTTCTAGCCATACACACCATACACAGGCTAACAACGTGGCGTAAAGATTATATTGTTTAATAAAACATTCTCTTTTCTGATAGATATAACATTTATAGCAATACTTGGGCGTAAAACAGTACGTGATAAAGGAATATGGCCTCTTCTTAGAAAAACAAGTTCAATACAAGGACAGCAGTCATAACACGCCTGACCTTTGGATATTAACACAGTTAGAGGAACTTCTCTTATAACAGTCTCACTTTTTCTGGCGGTTTCAGGAACCTGTGGTCTTAAAGATAAAGACAGGTTGCCCAGCAGCTGCTGTAGGAAATATGAGTTAGAACAAACAGTGCGTAGGATCTGATACATTATTATAATAGACGTTACTGGGTCTTTCAGCAGGACCTAACATGCCACCAAAGTTGTGAGAACAGACAACAACATAAGAGTCTTGGAGTGGCTGACCGAGAGACCTGTCAGGAGGAACGGACTAAAATCAACAAAGAAGTTCGTTGAAGGAGTGTACAAAAACTCTTGACCCACTAAAAGTCTGTTCTAGTAATAAAATTGCAGGGAAAGTTTATATTTATAGCAACAACAAGGAAAACAGATCATTCATTATAGTTTATTAGCACCGTGAGTAGAGTTTGTTCATGTCAGCACCGTCCACTGTTCAGCATGTTAGAGGTCTGATTCATTGTTTTTACATTTTAATGTAAAATCATGTTTTGAAGGGGAAAAATTAAGATTTAGTTCACGTGAATTGTTGCATTTAAGATTCATGATGTCTTGTTACAGAACAGAAAAACAACTAATCGGTGAAGTCAGGGAGCTTTTCGGTGAAACTAAAAACAACCACGGTCTCACAACAAATAAATAACACATGAGATAATTGTTAAAGACATAATGTGAACATTCCCAAGCTGGAATAAGTGGTTTCTGTTCTCCCCATTCTGCTGACAGTTTGTGCTTCATCCCAAGTGACTTATTAAATCCTTCTGTTAAGTTAAAGAGATCTCCACTTGATGAACTGGTGTCCTGAAGAATAAAGACAAGAAAATGCTTTATTGGTTCTCAGAGGGGGCATAAGAACTGAAAGAAATACAGAGAGAATAAGAGGTGTAGCCTATAAAACTGAAATAGAATAGATGCAAAAACAGAAACTATACAAGAAAAATTACAAGGCAAACGTTTTAGTGATGTGATTGTAGCAGCAGAGTCAGAAAGTTGCCTATAGGAAACGGTGTATGTAACAATAAAACAAGAAATTCCCCGTGCACAGCAACAACAGCCAGGTGCTGGTAGAGCGCAGGATAAGGTTATAAAAATAACAAAACAAGCTACACTGTAATGACTTTACTCCATTTATTGTGAGCGACTTGTTTCGCCCGTTGCTTCTTCAGGCTCACAGAGGGAAAATACTAAAACACTCACAGGTGTCACAACCTGGCTGAAGGGTCATGACAAAAGAGGGAACAAGGCAGCGTAAGTGATCGAAAAGTGCTTTATTTAACTAAAGTGTAACCTAAACATAACTATTTAAATATAAGGTATGTGTATCTGTAAAGTCAATAAAGCAAAACAAGACAAAGCAGTCGGTGCGATCAGGATCATAAAACACTGTTTTTAATGGGCAAAAATCCATCAGATGAATGTTTGGAATGTAAATCCACATGTGCTGCTACACTGTAGGAAATACAGGGATGAGAGGATGAGGCTAAATCAAAAGACAAGTCAGGCAGGAAGGAAGTGGAGATGGAGCAAAGGATCCACAGAAAGCTGGTGTACAATATCTGAAAATGTAGGGATATATAATAGGATTTAGTTTTAGTTTTTTAGTTTGATTATTTGTTTTAGTTTGTTTCTTGTTTATTTATTTATTTATTTATTTATTTATTTATACTCCGATGCGGTAGGTGGCAGTATGCACCTTTACAAGTCATGGTTGTAATCTGCCATAAAACAAAAAGAAGAAGAACAACAAGTCATTCAATGTGGAGAGCACGAGGAGAAGTGATACACGCAGGGTTTCCCACCTTGTCTGGATCTGATCTGCGTCTGTTCTGGATCTGTTCTGGGTCTGTTCTGGATCTGATCTGCGTCTGTTCTGGATCTGTTCTGCGTCTGTTCTGCGTCTGTTCTGGATCTGTTCTGGATCTGTTCTGCGTCTGTTCTCTGCAGTGACGGATACCGATAAGAAGCAGTTTCTTCCCCAGAGACCAGCAGTTTCTACCTGAGTGGACGATGAGTGGGTGAGTAACTCAGTTTATTGACCGGCCAGGACACAA
>NW_025740812.1:0-5073 GCF_021292245.1 Micropterus dolomieu
CTGACAGGTTGAACTGTCGTCCTCAGGGTATCCCGGGTATCAGAGGGGAGACGGGGCCTAAAGGACAGCGAGGACTGAGAGGAGATCCGGTGAGTCTTTTTTCTTAAATTTATTTCACTCCATGTCATCACAGATCCTCCACCGACTCCCTGACCAATCATCATGATCCCTCACCAGCTTCCCACTCACAAACGAAGGCCCTTTTTGCATTGAATGTGACGTTTAGGGAGATTAAATCGCACGTCATTTAAAAGTATGGAGTACCAAAACAAACACAACACACACAGTGCAAACTTGGTAGTATGTATCACTCTCATGTGTTCACCTGTGATAAGACGGCCAATCACAACACGCGAGGTCTTATGTGACTATCTGAAGAGCAGATACTCTGGCAGGTCATTGGATAAGAGAGGATTTAATTAGGGCCCGAGCACGAACCGTGTGAGGTCCCTATTGAAACTGTAAAGTGTTTTTTTTTGCAAAGTAAGCTCAATTTTGGGGGCCTAAACATACTGGAAAACTCACCAAACTTTGCACACATGTCAGAAGTGGTGAAAAATTTCGTATTTTATGGGTTTGGCGGATTTTTAATGGCGGTAACAACGGCTGCGGATGCTGTATATGGGTCGGAAGTTGAGAGGTGATCCAAATAAAATTTAACGGCGTCTCTACGAGGGAGTCTGCTGTGAGCCGCTTCTTTGGTCTGTTGTTTTGCCCCCCAGGTCACCGTGCCTGTCATGTGACTGAAAACTATAAATAGTTCACCAAGAACATTTATAATGCAGGCCACAGGATGCACTATGCATCTCAATAGGCTTCAGGTCTGAGCATTTCAGCACCATGAGCAACCTTAAACCATAACAAACAAAACCTGTGACATACGACCACAGAGAGGCCGAGAGCGACGACGGCGTCTCAGTGGAGATGTGATTGAATCATTTAGAGTCAGTTTTCTATTATACACTGACATAGTTAAAGTCTATAATGGAGTTATTTCAAGATTACTGATCGAACAAAAATCACTGATCACTGCGTGCAGATGTGCGTGTTTTGCCTGTTTACTACTGAGGGACAAACCTGCAGAAGTTACCTGTAGTACTGTAAGCTGCGAATAAGAGTCTTGTGACAGCGAGAAACGTGTGAAGGATGTGCAAGTGGCTAGCCTTGTTGCTTCTGACTGAAATTGACTGAAATTGAAGTTCATCAGTGAGGCTTCCCAATCTAGCAACATTCTGACAGGCCAAGTCTGAAAACTTGGATGTTGCTGAGAAAGTTAAAAACAGAAGACGTTTATACGGGCTTACATCCCAGTTCAAAATTCCCACATCCAATGTATCCCATAAACAAACCCTTAAGCTAAAAGCAAAGACGTGCGGATCTCTGCCAAATCCTTTAGAGACTGCGAGAGAAAATCAGCTAATAGACAAACAAATAGAGGGTGGTGAAAACAAAACCTCCTTCCAAATTAGTTTTTGGCAAAGCTCTCCGCATCTTTGCACAATAAGCTGCCATCATGTTTTCAGAAGGACATCAGTAAATATCTGTAATATATACAATATATAGACAACAAGAATCTGTTACTCTTGTTAGACAGCCGTACAGCCAAACACAGCTGGAAGCTCCACTGAACACTTTGTGGAGTTCATCTTTTATGACTTAATGAGATAAGACTGTGGCTTTGTGTTCTGTCTGACAGGGCGACTCGGGCGCTGATAACACCACTCCGGGAGCCAAAGGAGAACCCGGGAACCCAGGTTTACCGGTAAGTAACATCCCAGGGTGTCTCTGAGGCGGGGGGGGGGGGTGCAGTCGACTTTCACAGGTACAAATAAAGTCTGGGAGTATTTCAGACAGACACTGAACAACGTGCTGCTCAGTGAGCTCTGGGAACTGGAAACAGCTTCACTGCAGCCCAGCCGCTGTCCTCGGACACGTGAATGTCACGGTGAGTGGTGTGGTGAAGCAGGTTGGAGGACCCAAACGCAGGACACGAAGGCTAGCAGGTGCAGTTCAGTGAAGGGTTTTAATATAAACTAAAGGTGAGCACACCTCCAAAAACACAGGTTGTCCAACATAAATCCAAAATGAGCAGGGAAACAGGGAGACACGACGAGTGAGGCTGACAACACAAGAAACACACACTGCAACTCGGGGTGACAACATACAATGATCCGACAAGGACAAGACAGAAACACCAGGTATATGTACACACAGAGACTAACGAGCAGGGCGGAAGCAACACAGGTGAAGGACATGAGATTAACGAGGCACAGGCAGGGAGAGAGCGAGCAGGGCGGGAGCAACACAGGTGAAGGACATGAGATTAACGAGGCACAGGCAGGGAGAGAGCGAGCAGGGCGGGAGCAACACAGGTGAAGGACATGAGATTAACGAGGCACAGGCAGGGAGAGAGCGAGCAGGGCGGGAGCAACACAGGTGAAGGACATGAGATTAACGAGGCACAGGCAGGGAGAGAGCGAGCAGGGCGGGAGCAACACAGGTGAAAGACATGAGGCTAACGAGGCAGAAAACAGAGACAGACATGCAGAGGGATCATTTTGGTAACAGACATGACAAGGGTTACTGAACACTAGACGACAGACAAGACAGAGACGGACATGAGTGAACCCCAAAACACAACAGACTATATAACTGATATTGGACACAGGACAGAACCAAAAACACTAAGACATAAACCGAGACACAGAACGAGGAGCGAAGACACAGAATAAAGAGCAGACCAAATCACAATACAAACAAGGACCAGGAATGAATACCAACACATGAACTAAGGACATGGAACTAAACTCAGACTCCCAAACAAGACACAGACAGGATCATGACAGTGAAGCGACATGAACACGTGAAGTGAAAGCATCCGGAGCGCTGACGGCAGCACTGCACATCCTGTTTACTTTCTGTGTCCACACGAGCGCGGCACATTATCGGCACTACGACACGTAATTTCTTCATCGCCTTCATGTTAAAAGTACTTTCTGCCCCGCTATTGTCATGGTAACGTTACACCGTGTGTCATCTTACCTTCGGCCGTTTCATATTTTCTGTTTAACGGAATGAATCTGAATCAAACATTACAGACGATCTGTGGCTGTCTGGACAGTCTGAACGGTTTCAGGTGTTAAATGATGCAGAAATATATTTTATTATCATACTGCACTACTTAATATTGAAATGAATCCATGTCAGAAACATTTAAAGTTTAATTAATGTCTGTTATTGTTATTATCACAACACGACTAATCGGAAAAAGTAATCGTTAGATTAATCGACATGAAAAATAATCGTTATGTACAGCCCTAATTTAGTCGCTATAATAAAAGTAAATTTTGCACAATGTTGTTTAAGTTCTGCTACCGGAAATAGAGCTCGTCTGCTCTCCCTGGACCCCTGCCCGGCTAAACTAACCCGTATTCTGCTCTGGACCTGCTCAGCCTCTCACAGTCTGGACTCTCAGGTTTCCACCTGCTCTGCACAGCAGCCTCCAACATGGTTCTGTAGGCACCTAATCTTCCTGTCTTCCCCGGCTCACAATCCGATCCCTTCAGTCCTGCAGTATCTAACTCCTCCGTTTCTTAGTCCTGCACTTGGGTCTGCCAGCCTAGCTGTAGCAAAGTTAAAAAGTTAAAAAGGAGGGGAGGGGGTGTTAAAAAGTTTTGGTAACAGTCACTTACTCACCTACGCTATGAGAATAAATAAACGGAGCACTCTCTCTTTTTCTCTCTCTCTCACGCACACACAGACAGACTTGCTCTGCCTCTACTCCACTCTACTTCTATCTATGAAATACTTGGTTGTAGCTCGTGAAATGACAGCCGGTTTATCAACACACGTTTAAACAATCGGCGTAACGGGACCGCTGAGCGCTGCACAATTCAGCAACACGCTGGGTCCTGCGGTATTTAGAGGCTTTCCAATGTTCGTAACAGAGGTAAAGTATTGAACTGATGTTTTATTAGAAACGAACCTCTTCATAATCCAAATATCCAAAATACTTCCTGAACCGTCGGCTCCAATAGTCTACAAATCTGCACCCAGGGTTGGGAATTTTAATCTTTACTTTAATAAAGCTTTCAGTCCTACATGAGTCCTAAATCATTTTACTATATTCCTTTTCTTATCACATTGTATTTAAATCCACAGGGTCGACCTGGACCGGACGGACGGCCAGGTGAGGGTGGAATCGAAGGAAACCCGGTGAGATTTCTGATGTCCAGTTTGTGTTATCATACACTGTATATATGCCTGTGACCATCTGCAGTATACGGTGTTTACTTTAAGCTTTTGCTTCACTGCATTTCAGGAAACTTGAGGTATTTTATGCTGAGAATACTTCTGTTCTTGAACTCAAGTAAATTTTGAATGCAGGACTTCAGTATTTTACACTGTTATAACCATTACTTGTTGTTCTCATCTGATTATACATCAAAGCGCTGTATTATTTGTGCAAATGTAACCACATGACTGCTTTTAACTGCCTGTACAGAGCAATTTAGTCTGAACACACAGGAGTGCTACCTGTCAATAAGTTTCTGAATGACAGCAGGTTCCAGCCCTGTTGGGTTTTTAGTAAGGGGTTGTGGGTGTTTTACACTTTGATCATGCATAGTGTCCTTAATCCTGTCACATCTGAAAGTGTTCACGCCCTACCTAGCCTGTATGTGAATCAGCCAAGCAAAGCAGCATGCAGCGAATAACACATTATTCTGCTGTGCAGGGTCCCAATGGAAGAAGAGGCCCGCCGGGTGAGAAGGTAAGAGAGGAACAACACTCCGCTCTGTAGGCAAAGATCTGGATATCTGTTACACACTAAAATGCTCTGTTTGAACTCTCTGTGTCTTTTTGCAGGGTCTACCTGGACAGGCGGGAGCAATAGGACTTCGGGGCCCCCCGGGTGCTTCTGGCCCACAGGTGAGTGATCACACAACAACATGCAAACATGAAGCCAGCTCGCTCTGATGAAGCTCTCTGTCGCCATGAACTCTCTGTAGAGTTGTGGTTGCCCTTATGTTTGCATCCAACGTCTCATCCAAAAGTTTTCCCACCAGTTTTTTT
>NW_025740813.1:0-3377 GCF_021292245.1 Micropterus dolomieu
ATTGTAAATATACTTGTGAAGAAACAAATAAATAAAGAAGTTACAACAAACTGATGTCTTTGTGATATTTATTAAAGATAAAGGCAGAGCTCACACTTATTAGGGCCACTGTAGGTTAAAGAAATTAATAATTTACCAAGGACTGTGAGCATTAAGACTTAGTTTTAGTGTCAAGTTAAAGGTTTTAGTTAAGGTGAGGTTGTGGCTCGGAATGTGTGTGTTTGTTTGTGTCTTTTCCACATACATTTTGTCACAAGGACAACATAGTGTTGCTTGTCTGTATCTTTAAACAATAAAGATCACTCACCAATCAGCCATAACAGTATGACCACCTGCTGGTCATTTAGGTCTCCCTTTTGCCGCCAAAACAGCCCTCTCCCGTCGAGACCGGGACTCTGTCAGAACCAGCTTAAACTTTTTCACCAATTTGAACTACAGTAGCTCGTCTGTGGATCGGGCCACACGGACCAGCCTTTGCTCCCAACATGCATCAATGAGCCTTGGCCGTCCATGACCCTGTCGCCGGTTCAGTGCTTTTTTTCCTTGGACCACTTTTGATAGGTACTGACCACTGCGGACCGTTTTGGAGGTGTTCTGACCCAGTAGTCTAGCCATCACAATTTGGCCCCTTTGAAAGTAGCTCAAATCTGTACACTTGCCCATTTGTCCTGCTTCTAACATTTCAACTATGAGGACTCAATGTTCTCTTGCTGGCTAATATTTCCCACCCACTGACAGATGTCATGAAAATGAGCTCATCAGCTTGATTTACTTCCCCTTTCACAGCTCATATAGTTATGGCTGATCGGTGTAATTATAAAGATCAGTTGTGTTGCTGTCTTCCTGAAAACAGTAGATTATTTAATTCCACAAAGAATGAGTCTGCCTCTGTGTTTATAAAGTCACAGACTTAAAATTATAACCATTTCCCATCTGTAGTGTTATCTGGACAGTTGCAAACCAGTACTGTCCTCTTGTGGAATTGTTTTGGTACTACACAAGTGTTCAAGTCACTAATATAGGCTTTTCCCTCAAGTGTTATTCAGAGTTATTTAAACAGATCCAGTATGTAAAAGTCCAAACACTGTTTCATCTGGAGAGTCAATATTGTCATTCAAAAACAGTGTCCAGCTTAATTAGGTCAATGGATAATCCACAGAACGTAGTCATACAGGGACAGTTTTACTTAGAGAAATAGTGCCTATGAAGGGAGGTTGTGGAAATTGAATTAACCTCCTCTCTATGGGGTTGAAAAATCTCAGAAACATTTTAAAACCATGACAAATAAAACATAACTGCTGCATTTTATGAAGAGAGCAGGATGCTGGAGAAGGACGGCCGCTACAGCTGGAGCAGCACCCTGAGGCTCCCTGCAGACCAGTGGAGGAAGGTGGGCTCTGTGACCTGTGAGGCCACCCAGGGCTCCCAGGCTCTGGTCTCAGAGACACTGAGGAGAGACCAGTGTTCCCAGTCCTGATCTGACTCACTGGTACTGGTTTTACTCTGCTACTGCTCTCAGTCTGTCTGGTTCTCAGTTTCTCTCATGAGATGTTTCAATATGGACCTCAGGTGGTTAATGTGCTTGTGTTGATCGTTGATTGATTTTTATCATGTACTATATTATAAAAGTAAAACATCTTGTTTACTTACTTTCTTTGACATATATGTTAGCAACATTAGTAAGTTTCATAATATCAAGTTTATTTTTACCAGGTTACTTTTTGATGGTTTGTGTTCTTTGCTATTACTAATGTCACCCTTGGATAATATACACATACCTAGAAATGATTAAAAGTAGAATTTAAAAGAAGGAAGGTATTATCTGCATAAAGTGATTTGATATATTGCACCAAATAATATTTAAATGAGACAGTATCACTTCGCCAAATGAGAACGACTGTTTCTGTCTCTTGGTGTCAGCACAATTAACACATTGTGATTTTTCACTGCTTATAGTTTACACCCATCCCATTTACCAAATCAGCTGTATCCCTGCACATTATAAACATATAACTGTTGTTGCTGTCTTAAATTAAAACAGTGGATCCATTTAATCCGAAGAGACTGGATTATTCTTAGAGTCAGATCACCAGGATTTTATACTTTTATGTGAACATTTTACACAGAAATAATGCTCAGTGTCCTGCTCTGTTCTGAAATGTTCTCTGTTATATAGAGGTATATCATGTATGAGTTTGACAGTCTTAAGGTAGTTTTTTTTCAAAGCAAAGTAAAGAAAAATATCAATTCAGCAATTATTAAACATTTTTACCAAAATTAAGTTATTGATTATGTGGTAATGTTACTTAGTCTATAATGTTTTAAAAGCTGAAATAAAACAGTTTTGGTTCTGACTTTGAGCAAACTTACATTGTGCACAAACTGCATGAAATATACTCCTAAAAGTGTATTTAAATATATGTATTTTTCATGCTGAAAGCATTGCTGTCATCAACCATAAAAATGTTTGTTAATTCAAAATCTAGTGTTATGGTTTCTCTGCAGCTGTTGATTCAGATCAGTTCCTCTCCAGCTGAGGGAGGTTTTTGTACGACGTTGTATCACTGTGTGAACGGGAAGCTGTTACAGTGCTGACAATAATAATCTCCTGCATCTTCAGTCTGGACTCCTCTGATGGTCAGAGTGAAGTCAGTTCCAGATCCACTTCCAGTAAAACGATCTGAAACTCCAGACTGACGGTTTGTAGAATAATAAATCAGGAGTTTGGGAGATTCTCCAGCTTTCTGAAGGTACCAGTTGAGGCAAGTACCAGCACTTGAACTGGCTTTACATCTGATAGAGACAGTCTGTCCTGGAACAACAGACTGAGCTCCAGGAGACTGAGTCAGGATGATTTCTCCTGATGAATCTGGAAAACATGAAAAAGAGGAGAAGGGTTATTGAGACAAATCCAGTTTGGAGAAAGATGATCAACATCCAAACAGAAGAGTCTCATTTCTTTAACATGGAGAACAGATGGAAGAAGGTAAATGCTGCTTGTTTCAGTGTTTCTCCATCACAGCAGAACATCATTGTGGTGAACCTGGTTGCATCCTGAAGCAAAGTTTTCAGAAGAGAGTCTCACCCTGAACAAGGAGCCCCAGGGTGGCCAGCAGTAGAATCAGTGACATCATCATTGTGCTGCTGGCGTGTCAGTGGCTCTGAAAGGCCTGGACAGCCACTGATCAACACTGGCCTCTTAACGGCTGGGAGCACAGTGTGTGTGTGTGTGTGTGTGTGTGTGTGTCCTCAGTGAAGTGTATCAGTCTCTGCAGTAGCTTCCAGCTGCAGCAGTCAGTTCAGTTTCCGTTCAGTCTGACTGAGGGAGATTTTTGTACGACGCTTTTTCACTGTGTGAACACATGCTGACTGTTGAT
>NW_025740814.1:0-4031 GCF_021292245.1 Micropterus dolomieu
GGAGGACAAGAGGGGAGGAGAGAGAGGAGGGGGAGAGGAGGAGGAGAACAAGAAAGGAGGAGGGGGAGAGAAGGAGGAAAAGGGGATAGGGGGAGGACAAGAGGGGAGGAGAGGAGGACAAGAGGGGAGGAGGGGGAGAGGAGGAGGAGAGGAGGTGGTGTAGTTAAACTGATGACTATTTACTGCCCCCAGTGGTCACAGGGAGTAACTACAACAGGTGGCAACAAGGCTCAGTGACTCTCCTCAGACAGTCTGCCAGTCTGTCCTGCTGGGACCTGAAGGTGTTGGTGCCTGTATGGATGATGTTGCTAGGTGAGCTCAGGCACTGTTAACAGCTCCAGGGCTCTCCTGGTGTTTAGAGTCATGAGGAGGATAATGTCAGCCCTTCTGCCTGTGTGTGTTTGTTCAGACTCAGCTGTCGGGTCTGGATGTGGAGCTGTGGTGGTGGTTTCAGATCTAGAGCTCCTGGCTAGAGGCTGGCTAGAGGCCTTGGACAGGTGCAGGGGTGTGACTGGCGTCTTGGCTTGGGACATAAAACATAAAAGCAACAGGGAAATATAAAAAAGTTTATAAGCAACATAAAATATAATAAAAGTTACAGTGCAGTGTTACAATCAGGGTTAAAAGAGTTCAATGGAAAATAAAAACAGGCTGAGGGGTTGAGCAAATAATTGAGTTACAATTATTCTGAAAAAAAATAAAATAAACTACACTTAATCCACTCTCTCTAGCTAGTCTGTACTTGGGTCCACTGAAACTCCAAAAACCCTTGGACACTACAGAGAAACCAGGACATGTCTGTCCGCAGGCCACTTTGATCCAGTTATACTCTGGACCAACCTGCGTGTTTACAGGTGGACAGAGATTCCTGCAAATCACTCAGGCGCGAGATTTAAGACCACTTCCTTCACTCTGTTCAATCTCACTCCCATAATCCCCCAACTCAATTACCTACTCATTTCTCACTGTGTAAATATTAATTAAAAGCAATGGTAAAAAACAAAGGAAAAAGAAAACAGGACAGTAAAAGTTACAGTGTAAGTTATCAATAAAAAGAAAAATCTTAAATAATTAATTAAAAGCAATGGTAAAAAGAAAAGTCTTCAGTCTTAATTTAAAAGAACTGACAGTTTCAGCAGACCTGCAGTTATCTGGGAGTTTGTTCCAGATAACTGACTGGGTGAAGAGCACATCGGGAGAAGATGGCGTGCAGACATGGAGTGATGGCAGCGGGGCTGCTCTACGCACTCATAACAAACTTTTTGGGAGCTAAACATCCGTATGAACCGGACGACCTAATTTTGACAAATAGTCTTACATCGCAAAAACAGTTTGGATTTGGTCACCTCGCATTGTTTACCACCTTTATTCGCCCTGGCATGGGAATGCAGGGCTCAGACAAACAATTCACCAAGACGGATCAGAGAGGGGGGCGACTTCTCATAACTTTCTGTCTGCTCTTAGCTGGTGACGTTCATCAATGCCCTGGCCCAATGTTCCACACTGAATTTGCAACCAAATCGGGTTCGCGGGGGATGTTTGGCATGGAGGAAGCGGGAGGGCCGCGATCGCTGAAACGGTGTGCATCCTCGCAAAGCTCCGGGGAAGTCGCACGGCACCAAATCCACCGCGCGGACGATTCCGTCTCCTACGACGTGGCCGGAGGGGTCTCCTCGTCAAGGGTGGTGGTTGCCCAGTTTTCGGGCAGCGCTCAACCAGTTGACCTCTGTCCGACGAACTCCACTCTTCCCGTCTACGCTCTCTATGGTCCAGGTAAGCGTGGGCCAATCAAGAATCCACGTAGAATAGGAGTTAGCGCCACTCAACGGAGATCCACAGGACTAAATCCAGCTATTTTAAAGCTGCGTAAATTTAACCTTTTTCAAACAGTGAATAATGCCAAAGTTCTGTGGGACCCTCAAACAAAACCCAGTGGACTACTGGGCAGTCACCTGAATATCCGTAGTTTGATTTCTAAAAGTGATGAGATAAAACATATTCTTGTGGACTCTAACTTGGACTTCCTATGCTTATCTGAAACTTGGTTAGATAGACCTCCATCTGCAAAAGCTAGTTTCTTTGACAAATTAGAAACTGTTGTAAAGGTATGCAGGTCAGGTCAGGAAATACTAGTAATGGATGACTTCAATGTTAATTGGGAGGACAAAGGCACTAGTAAAGCACTGCAACGGATCTCTAATAAATTTGATCTCACACAACTAATTAAAGGGCCCACTAGAGTAACCTCGTCTTCAAAAACTCAAATTGACTTGATATTTACCAACAAACCTGAAAGGGTGTCGAAATCCTTTAACATGGTCACTGGTCTGTCTGACCATAACCTCACTCTTATAGCTAGAAAGCTTAGTAAATCCCGTTTTCATTTAAAACCTAACACCAAATCTAGCCATTTACGAATACCCAAGTGTGATGTTGATGAATTTGACAGAGAAATCAAATATATTAACTGGGATCAAATCATAGCTGGTGTAGATGTGGATAATGACACAAATGTCCTCATGTCCACAATTCTAAACATAACAAAGCGATTTTTAAAGAAAAACAAATCTAAAGGGAATAGTAAATATACCCTCCCCTGGATCTCTAGTGACATAAGGAGATTAATGAAGGAGAGAGATAATGCTTTAAAGCTCTCTCTCAAGTCCAAATCATTGACTGATAGGCATATATTTGTGTCCTTGAGAAATAGAGTAATAAAGGAAATTAGGGCAGCTAAATCTAATTTCTTTGTTGACTTCATACGGGATGCTAAAGGTAATCATAAACAAGTCTGGGACTGTCTGCATAAACTAACAGGGAAAGGACATAATAAGGCAACAAAGCAGCTGGAGATCAAAGAAAATGGTAACCTATATAAGGAACCAGCTGAAGTTGTGACTATCTTCAATAATCATTTTGTCAATTCTGTGAGATTGACTGTGCATAGTCCCATAAGTGGTCCACAACACTCCTCACCAATTGATGTATTACAGCCAGTCTTCACTCTGACTGAAATTTCTGAACCCAAGGTTAAGTCTATAATTACTTCTTTTAAGAATTCCAAATCAAAAGACATATTTGGACTGGATTCCATGTCCAAGAAACATGCTGCCTCCCTCACAGGGCCTATTACTAAAATTATAAACAGCTCTTTTAAGGAGGAAAAATTCCCAAACGATTGGAAGTTAGCCATTGTTGTGCCAGTCTATAAATCAGGAGATACAACTGATATGAATAACTATAGGCCGATTAGTATTTTACCCGTCTTGTCTCGTCAAGATCTCGGAAAAATGCGTGGCTGAGCAATTGACTGAACATCTTAACAGAAGCCCTTTTAAACTGCACTCCATGCAATTTGGCTTTAGAGCCAATCACTCCACTGAGACAGCAAATTGTTTCTTTGTGGAAAACATCAAGTCAAAATTGGACAAAGGAGGCATAGTTGGAGCAATTTTCTTAGATCTGAAAAAAGCTTTTGACACTGTCAACCATGAAATACTCATCCACAAAATGTCTTATTTTAATTTCTCAACCAGTGTTACTGACTGGATGAGATCTTATCTGTCAAATAGAGTACAGTATGTGAGAGTTAATGGTGAGACATCACCACCCCTGAGGAACGAACTGGGTGTACCCCAGGGATCTGTCCTGGGCCCTATTTTGTTCAGCATCTACATAAATGACCTGCCATTAGTGTGCACTGGATGTTAGGTGCAGTTGTATGCTGATGATACAGTCATATGTTCATGCGAAAACTAAAGCCCAAGTTGTTGCCAAGCTCAACGATACAATGGTACATGTATGTAAATGGCTTACTGGCTCACAGCTGAATCTCAATGTTAAGAAAACAGTATGTATGTTTTTTAGTAAAAGCAACACTGTATCTCATTGTGAACCCAATGTCTGTGTGTCTGGGGAGGTCATTCAAACAGTTACACAGTTCAAATATCTAGGCATTATTCTTGACTCTACTCTATCATTTAAACATCAAGTGAGAAAGGTAGTGCAAATAACCAAATATAACCTAGCGA
>NW_025740815.1:0-2245 GCF_021292245.1 Micropterus dolomieu
GTGATCGCGTAGAGAGGAAATAGAGCCAGGAGAGGAGCCATGTTGGTCCAACTTGGACTTAATTCTGTACCTAAAGATCTGGTCTGGACAAAATGGGACTCATGTTGGCCAAGCAATGGAATTCAGAGACTGTTTTCCCCACATGGTCACAGAGACCTGATCCATAAACATCCCGGATCAAGCACTCGACAGGTGGTCCATGTTCCGAGCCGTCAGCGCAAGACTCTGGCAAGATGAGAGGAGGGTGGACTCTGTGTTTACCATCGATGATGCTCGGTGCTTAAACACAGCCAAGATGGACTCTGGTTCCCAAATGTGAGACAGTTTATTGTGAAGATGAAACTTTAATACCATCATCTGGTTGTTGCTGTTTACATTCACCCCAGATGCAAATTCAAAAAATGCACTGCAGAATGTTGTAGGTAGATACATGTATATAAAAAACTGTATATATTGTTTTACTTTATATGTAACCATATTTTAATACAAACTTAATTATATGTGTAGCATGAAGGAACTACAGATTGTGTATTATTATGCAGCCTTTTGCTGTATAATGACTAATAAACAACCTTGTACCTTGTATATTATTACAATATCACATAACTTTGGCTTTTTGGACTGTTGGACGGACAAAATAAGACATTTAAAAATGTCACTTTGAATTGTGAAGATTTTGGAAGGGAATTCCCAACAATTGATTTAATAATAAACATGTTCATAACTACCAGGTTAACTTTGCCTCTATCTGTATTTTGAAATTTGAATGACTTCATTTCCAGTGAGTGACATTTGATTTCTTTTTACTATTCAACTCAACTGCGTACGCACAATTACTGACATCTATATTAGAGTAGTCCTCCAGGTCATAGTTATCCAAGGAAGGTTAAAATCAAGGGCAACTGGATTGTTGAAGATACTTACTGTCTAAAAAAATCTTAGCACTTGTTAATCAGTTGTTTGCGTTTAGCTCTAGTTCCTGGAAGTTGAATGCACTTATTTTAAGTAACTTTGGAACCAAACATCACACAATGTCACTCAGATCAAGTTTTTTGAGTTTTACAATACAAATAAAAAATCTTCCAACCACAAAAAAAATGAAAGAGGCAGTGGGCCAGACGACCTGACAGTAGCACAACAACAACAAAACAAAACAAGGGGCCCGAGGCAGCTTGGTGTATCTGAAGTAAGACTTCAGCATAGAGGTTTGTCCAGTGTCCACTGAACCATTGTCACATGAGGAATCACAATCCTTAAATAACAGAATAGTGTCCATATTATAGAGTCCGTGTGATAACTACTGAAGCGCCCGCACCACCTTTATAGGGAAATCAAAAATGTGACAGGATTAAAAGAAAAATAGATTTAAAATGAATATATATATACATACACACAGACACCTGTGTGTACAATCACATATGCACACACATACGTTGCAAGTACAGATAATTTGTTGAGACAGATAATTTGTTGAGACAGAGGTTGACACAGACAGATGAAAAAACTACTTAACAGTAAGGTAGGAAAGACGAAACTAAAGAGTCTGGGAATTAGTCCATTAAATTGCGTGTAATGAGTGGAATTGCGAAGGCTTTCCACTGGTCATTGTACTTCTCTACTCATCAGACTGTATTATATTTTCTCAAATGCCGCCACCGTACCCAGTTCTGAGAACCGTTCCTGAAATAATGGGCCAGCAGCATCTTTCCACTTTCTCATTATTATCTGTTTGCCAATCATGATGCTTGTCTGGACCCAGTTAGCTAAGGGTTTTGCCACGTGCAATCTTCTCAGATCAAGTTTAAAAGCCCGAAACAAAAAGCAGAATAAAAAACTACAAGATCACCTTTTCATGAGTGTTGACCCTGGTGAAGTCAGCAGAGGCATTTATTTATTCTTCATTTTTCATGGATGTAAAACTGAACTGTTGCATGAGCTATACTTCACCACACAGCAGACGCTTACAGATGTAGCGGATTTTGGACATTTTCAGCCCGTATAGTATGGGGGTAAAGAGAGGCTGGCATGTTATAAAGTATAATGATAATAAAATGTCTGACACACTGGGTACAGTGCTCATATCAAACCTGCTCTGTAATATTTGAAAACAGCTACCAAAAGAAAAGTTGAGCAGAGACACAAGGTGGGGAGTGCAGGTACTGACAGCTTTTTGTCTGGTCTGCTTAGAACCAGAAAAACAAACTTTGAGGATCTTCATGTAAGAGAAAAGGATTAAAATGAGAGG
>NW_025740816.1:0-3791 GCF_021292245.1 Micropterus dolomieu
ATACACTACAAAGACAAGATATTTACTGTTCAAACTGATAAACTTTATTGTTTTTTGCAAATATTCACTCACTTTGAATTTGATGCCTGCAACACGTTCCAAAAAACCTGAGACAGGGGCAACAAAAGACTGGGAAAGTTGAGGAAAGTTGAGGAATGCTCCTATAACACCTGTTTGGAACATTCGACAGGTGAACAGGTTAATTGGAAACAGGTGAGTGTCATGATTGGGTATTAAAGTAGCATCCCAGAAAGGCTCAGTCATTCACAAGCAAGGATGGGGTGAGGTTCATCACTTTGTGAACAACTGCGTGAGCAAATAGCCCAACAGTTTAAGAACAACGTTTCTCAATGTACAATTGTAAAGAATTTAGGGATTTCATCATCTACGGTCCATAATATCATCAAAAGATTCAGAGAATCTGGAGAAACTCTGCCGACAACCAACATTGAAGGCCGTGACCTTCTGATGCAAAGTGGAAAAGTGTGCTGTGGTCTGACGAGTCCACATTTCAAATTGTTGTTGGAAATTATGGACGTCGTGTCCTCTGGGCCAAAGAGGAAAAGAACCATCCGGATTGTTGCGCAAGGTTTTAAAGCCAGCATCTGATGGTATGGGGGTGTGTTAGTGCCCATGACAGGGGTAACTTGCACATTTGTGAAGGCACCATTAATGCTGAAAGGTACATAGAGGTTTTGGAGCAACAAATGCTGCCATCGAAGCAACGTCTTTTTCAGGGACGTCCCTGTTTATTTCAGCAAGACAATACCAAGCCACATTCTCCACATGTTACAACAGCGTGGCTTCGTAGTAAAAGAGTGCGGGTACTAGACTGGCCTGCCTGCAGTCCAGACCCGTCTCCCATTGAAACTGTGTGGCGCATTATGAAGCGCAAAATACGACAACGGAGACCCCGGATTGTTGAGCAACTGAAGTTGGGAAAGAATTCCACCTACAAAGCTTCAACAATTGGTGCTCTCAGTTCCCAAATGCTTATTGGGTGTTGTTAAAAGGAAATGTGATGTAACACAGTGGTAAACATGCCCCTGTCCCAGCTGTTTTGGAACGTGTTGCAGGCATCAAATTCAAAGTGAGTGAATATTTGCAAAAAACAATAAATTATCATAATAATTATCAGTTTGAACATTAAATATCTTGTCTTTGTAGTGTATTCAGTTGAAAAGGATGTCCCAACTTCATTAGAATTGGGGTTGTAAATATAAAACCTTACAGGGCTCTTTAACGCCTGTCCCATCACTTCTGATGCTCCACAATAACAGTTTTAGCCTCTCCTCCATCAACACACAGCTGACTAACTGTGAGCTTCATCCTCAGTCTTTAGAACTGGATCAAATGTGCACTGAGCAAAGAGGGAGCCTCGTTCACTTAATCTTCAATGTAAACGAGTAACTTTTTGTACAAATATAGAGCATTATTTATGCTCCTGTTTACTGGTGGAGTCAGAACACAAACTGACATCAATACCTGACAGGAAGCATCATCACAAGTGTCACCTGTCGCTGGTTTCAGATCAGACAGATACTTGAAACAACTGCATTTGGAAATTAGCTTCACCCGCTCTGTCTCTGTGCTGCTGGATGTGAGTTTTAGAGAATGATTGTGTGAGAGAGAAGCTTTATGTATCAATTTAGAAGTTCCTTTAAAATACTGTGTTCTGAAGGTTATGGATAAAAAGACAGTATTCCTGAAAATGTGTTGAACCTTTCCATTTTGTATATATACACTGACTGTCCACTTTATTATTAGGTCAGTGTTTCCCACACATAGGCTTTCCTTGGGCGGGTCGCCCAGGTAGATTAACAGCCACCCAAGTAAATTTGGCAACCAATTTTTTTATTATTTTTGATTGCAGCGCATATTTGCTCTGCACCTCCTCTCACTCAGTCGCTCCCTCTCTTTCTCGCAAACACATTCACAACAGACCCGTCTGTGAAATGAATGATTAGTATCACAAACACCGCTGCACAAATCTGTCAATGTCGGGAACCCACCTACAAAAAAGTTATCAGCAAGCATGTAAGGAGCCTAGCTAATAAGAATGGATATGTTAACGTTAGAGTACAGCTGTTGAAGTGTACACAGCTTTGTTTGGAGAGGAACAGGCAGAGCGTGGGAGCAACATGTCGCTGGCCGACGGAGAGCTGCTAAACTACGGGGAAGTGTAGAAGACTGTCTGGATTCTCCTCTGACAACTACGCCGTTTACACGCAGGAGGAGCTTGGAGTAAACTGCAATCATTAAATTAGCTTGTTGCTTTAGCTTTTGGGATTTCAACGTTTATATATTTTCACTGGAGCTTCTCAGCAGCTAGCTTCTGTGCATATCCAGTCCCACTGTTGTTGTTAACGTCGGTTGGCACCCAGAGCTCTGTTGGCACTACTTCATATTTATATAAAAAATGGACAACACTGGACATTGCTTGGAGTAAAGAAATCGAGGAAGTTGAACTATCTGGTGAGTTCAGAAAATGTGTGTCTGTAACTTTATTCCAGCTATAGTTGTACTTTACTGTGAAGAAGTTAGCATAGCCCTGATCAATCCGAACTCCATTCAGAAAACAATCAATTAAATAGTTACAGGGCTCTCAAGTTCAAAAGTTTGGAGTGAGATAACGTGTTAGAGGAGGAGCCACTCAAATATTTGCAGCAGCGGGCCCCTCGGCCCCAGCCAATTCTCTCATTTACCTATAGTTCATAATTGAACCGAACAAATACAAATTAATTAATTTAATTAATTAATAGGTAAATCTGATAAAAGACTATTTATATATGAACTTGTAGTTAAAAAAATACAAATGTATCAAAACTAAAAAGAAATTTCGCTATGTGTGTAGCAGTGCTGTACACATATGCCTACAGTAGGATGGCAGAACTTGCCCTACGCATGTATGCCAAGCTCTGTGTGTGAGTAGGCTACACATTTCAACTTATGAATGGCGTTTTGTGTTTTAATTGTTTGTTGTACATTTTAATGCCTTGATAACAGGGGTACTTAAAGCCCTGTGGCTCAAGGCCAGCCATTTACACCATCATAATGGATGATAGATTTCCGTCCAGATCCAAAATATAGAAAAGCATCTCTAGTCCTTATCTTAGTTTCAGTTAGCCAAAGCTAAGCCCAGTTGTGGACAGTAACAAAGTAGTTGGCTACTGTACTTAAGTAAACGAGGTATTTGTATTGAACTCAAGTATTTTCTTTTCATGCCACTTTCTACTTCTACTCCTCAACCATCACTCCAACCAGGGTGGTGAGAAACTTGGGTGTCATGATTGATGACCAGCTGTCCTTTTCAGACCATGTTGCTGCTGCTGTCTCTCAGTCATGCCGCTTTGCTCTATATAACTCTATATATAGCTTCTGGTACAGGCCATGGTTATCTCTCGCCTCGACTATTGCAATGCCCTCCTAGCAGGTCTTCCAGCTTGTGCGGTGAAACCCTTACAAATGGTTCAGAACGCAGCAGCGCGTCTGGTTTTTGATCAGCCCAAAAGGACTCATATCACTCCATTACTCAGTGACCTCCACTGGCTCCCCGTGGCCTCCAGAATCAAATTCAAGTCACTAATGCTGCATACAGAGTGACTACTGGGTCTGCACCCATCTACCTAAACTCCATAATACAAACTTACGTTCCTTCTCGGCCGCTACGCTCCTCCAACGAACGCCGCCTGGCTCTGCCATCCCTTCACACAAAGCAATCCCAGTCCCGGCTGTTCTCACCTGTGACACCACGATGGTGGAACGAGCTACCACACGCCATCAGAGCAGGG
>NW_025740817.1:0-1393 GCF_021292245.1 Micropterus dolomieu
GGTCTCTGATCTTCTACCATGTAGCTATATGAGGCGAGAGCAGGTTTAGCATATGTAATATTTATTTGAGGTCTTTTGTCTCTCTCTCTCTCTCTCTCACCTCTATAGGTTCATTTGGTTCAGAGGTGGACCTCAGAGTTTTCTTCTTCCTGGATTGAGTCCAACAACAACAAATACAAATTTTAACATGATAAAATTCACAACACTAAAACTAAAGGAAGTTTGAAGAATAAAAGAGCGGTGACTGAACTGATGGATTTTAAGGTTTTACCTTGTCCACAGATTCAGGAAAAGCAGAGGAATCAACATCAAGACCACCAGAGTCAACCTGATGATATTCATTATTATTGATGAATTCCCTAAAAATACAGACAGATGTAAGGTCCCTCATTAGCAGGATTATATAAATAAATCACTTTGCCAGGTGATTCTGTCTGTTAATCAGTCAGTCAGTGTGATCCACCTCTGACATGATGGAGGAAATGCAGACAGGACATTTTATTTTCTTATGTGAGTGACAATGTGTTGATTTTTACATATTAATATGTGAATCAGGTCTGGTGCAGTAAATGTCTGTGTATACAGGTGAATGTAGAAAACTTACCTGCCACAACAGTCAGATGTAAGGTGGAGTTATGACGTCCTCTTCTGTTCTGGGCTTCACAGTAATAATTCCCACCGTGTTCAGCTCTGAAGTCAGTGATGGTGAAGTTCTGTCCTGATGCTTTTGGTGAGTCTTCATTCTCCTTGTACCAGGTATAATTAGCTGCTGGGTTAGCATCACTGCTGCAGGTCAGAGTCACTGAACTACCCTCCACTATCTCAGCAGAGGGACTCACTGACACAGAGGGAAGCTTTGGAGCATCTGGAGAAGATCAATTAAATGAACAAACATGAGGACAGATTTATTTGTGTTGTTATTAAAATCTAAGAGACCAGGACACAACAAGACACTAAATGTGTTCTAAATACTGAAATGATGACGCTGGCTGACTATTAATAACTGGTTGAAAACAGACAACCGTGCTGTGGGCGAAATTACTGATCATCTTGATTATTGCTCAATACCTGCGAGCTGTCTGCCTCCCTGCTCTAGACATTTCTGCAGAGAGGAGACATGCTGCTTGAGAACACATGTTGTTTTTTGCCATTTTCTTACCTGTTGGGAGATACATAGACATGACCAAATGAAAGTTCTGCTCAAGCTGGATCGATTGATACCCCCCCAATCACTGTGGGATGTTCTGTTTTCAATCTACAGGCCTGTAAAGCATGGGTGTGCTTTTGGTGACAGGAATGTTGATGAATACTCACCGTTTTTATCAGTATTTCATTTGGAATAGAAGTTTTTTTTTAGATATCTACCAATAAATCAACATTTTTAACAGTAAAT
>NW_025740818.1:0-3186 GCF_021292245.1 Micropterus dolomieu
GAGATTTGTACAGGGTAAAAGGGATTCTGAATAAGGAAGGCTATCACTCCATTTTGCAACGCCATGCCATACCCAGTGGACAGCGCTTGATTGGAGCCAATTTCATCCTACAACAGGACAATGACCCTAAACACACCTCCAAATTGTGCAAGAACTATTTAGAGCAGAAGCAGGCAGCTTGTATTCTATCGGTAATGGAGTGGCCAGCGCAGTCACCAGATCTGAACCCCATTGAGCTGTTGTGGGAGCAGCTTGACCGTATGGTACGCAAGAAGTGCCCATCCAACCAATCCAACTTGTGGGAGCTGCTTCTGGAAGCGTGGGGTGCAATTTCTCCAGATTACCTCAACAAATTAACAGCTAGAATGCCAAAGGTCTGCAATGCTGTAATTGCTGCAAATGGAGGATTCTTTGACGAAAGCAAAGTTTGATGTAAAAAAGATCTTATTTCAAATACAAATCATTATTTCTAACCTTGTCAATGTCTTGACTCGATTTTCTATTCATTTCACAACGTATGGTGGTGAATAAGTGTGACTTTTCAGGAAAACACAAAATTGTTTGGGTGACCCCAAACTTTTGAACGGTAGTGTATATCATAAGATTTTAAATGTAAATGCTCCGTATTTGTATAGAGCCTTTCTAGTCTTTTCGATATCTCAAAGTGCTTTTACACTACATCGCATTCACCATTCACACACATTCATACACTGGTGGAACAGCCACAAGTACAATTTCTCCCAGTTGGTACAGTAAAACGTTACGATATATGTAGGGCTGACCCCAAGTAGTCGAAGATAGGATGCTTTGATGGGTGGAGTGAAACCAGGATCATGCCATTCTGGTGATATGGGGGTGCTCAACATGTGATTTTACATAGAAATGGCAGTTAATATGATATTAAATCACTGTTAGAGGGATTTTAGAGTGCAATATCTCATAGGTGGTAGGCGGCCTACAATAAAACATTATATTTGTACCAGTAATAGTAAAGACACTAGGAAGGAGAAGCCATGATAACACTGATCTAACTTTACTGCAGGAATTATGTTGTTGAAAATTCAAAGTTCATATAAATTATGTTCACAAAATAACAAAGAAAATGTATATTTTGCATTAATAACAAACAACAATAAATTACATTATTATTAAAACTACTATTATCTTTATTGTTATTATTAGTAATGTTATTATATTACTGTGGTATGTATTTGTGTTCATTTAATCAGGACCTTCCGCTTACTCGCACCCGTCCTTACCATAATAACACTGCTTTAAGGCGCAACAGAAATCAGACGGCGGTTGACTTGATCAAGAACTTGCATTACCGTAGTCCTCCCTGTTAGTCCGGTTTTTATCTGCGCGCTGTTTCCAAGCAAAATCAGACGGGCAACACTGTAAACACACCACAGTGCTCGACAAACACTGCAGATGTTTTGCTTTAGGCCGTTTTTCTCGCCATACGAGCTAAACGATGGACGATATGTACCACTATCCCGTTTTCTTCGCGTGTCACAACCTGCCTGGGGCGCAGATAAAAAAAATAGAGACTTATTTCCAGATTCGCCGGCGATCAGGCGGCGGAGACTGCGGACCATTGAGGCGTGTGAATGATCAAGGCTACAGCGTTGCTTTCAAATATGAGAAAGGTAGAAGACTCAGCAGTTCATGTTAAGAGCCTATTATTTTATAGCCGTTGTGAATTGTCTTGTATGTCGATAAAAGCCGTAGGCCGTTTCTTATGTTTGACCTAGGCTATAAAAAACGATAGTCTCTACATTGATTTAGGCTGTTTGATTTTATTCGCCTATAGAAAAATATATGACTGTCGACGTGTTGCCCTATGCTAAGTATTGGGTCAATGATCCCGTATTCAAAAAAATATATATATTGTCAGCGAACTCCTTAAGTTTCACTTTCCCTAGAAAATGAAACCTAAATCAGTGGTGTCACAGATACGTTTTTAACTCGATTAGTTAAAGTGAGAAATATATAGGCTAAGCTACACTGAAGATATAAGGAATATTGCATTAATAATCTACTGTAATGAAAAGTGAAATTCGATTGTTTCACTGCACTAGTGTAGTTTTTCCACAGTTGGTTGTTGTCCATAAACAACATTGTGACTCATGTAGTATGCTGCACTGTGTGTGAGAGAGGTTGAGGCACAAACAGTAAAATTGTTAAATAACTGGCATAAATAAAGGGAGGGAAATGAAAAGATAAATACGGAAGATAGAATGAACCAAATGTTGCCTTTTGTTTTATCCTTTGCGAACCATAATTTACAGCAAAGAGAGAAAAGGTCTCATCTAATAAATGGTTTGTGGTTAATATCAAAGAGCAGCAATTCTCTTATTTAAACCTCAAAATAACTAATGTCACTTTTTCTGTCTTAGATCAGCAGGCAGTCCTGCAGAGATACGAGCATGTCGTGGAGCTTGCAGATGGTTGTCTGGTATTCACTGTACGAGGCAGCCTGGATCCCCCCTCCTCTCCCATCACCACCTCCACTGCAAGTCTTGATTTTACAGCTCCAGTACAGGTTAGTTACACTCTTTTAAGGTGGTTTATTCAAGCACTGATTTACATTTACTGTTCCTAATTTCATGTAATTATTTAATACCAATGAGGATATATACTGCATCTTAAATATTGTATGCTAATATTGATGTGTGTGATAGTAAGGGCTTTGTTCGAACACTTAAACGGTTTCTATGCATTTTGCTAGGAAAAAAACCGAGACAAGTAAAAAAATTAACATTATTTGGACCTCTCTTTTCAACACAGAGCCCACAGTCCATTCCTGCTTCAACTCCTCCACCAAGTGGTGGAAACTATGAACTACAACTTGACCCTTACCTCCTTCGTTACCTAAAGGAAAGCCACAACGCTGGGAAAGGACTAGAGAAAGAACTCTCTTCTGTGGCCTGCTCTGCCAAGCTTTACCCAGAGGATGAGAGGGCTTTAGTTAGGTGCTTAGCTCAACCTGGTGCAGAAGACGAAGTTAGAAACTGGAAAGCTGAAGTAGACAAAGTTTTTGATGGATATCTGTGCCACTATGAGGTTGACCCTCACAAAGTTAAAGCTTTGCTTCAGTCCTGCAGCTCCCGTCAGGTCACAGATGAGGTGAAGGTGTACAGCGAGGTTGGGATGGCTGTTGTTGTTGGGAAACGTTCTCAGGTG
>NW_025740819.1:0-2666 GCF_021292245.1 Micropterus dolomieu
GGTGGTGCAGTGGATATGACACATGCCTGTGCTGTAGGAGACCCGGGTTTGAGGTGTGCGGTGTGTACCTAAGCAAGACGCGTGCGACACATGTAGCAACTGTAAGTCACAGCTAAATAAATAAATGATGAAGAGACTCCTGACGTCTCGCTGTTTGTGAAAATTCATATAAAATGTTCCAAACTGACGTTTGTGGTCAACTCAACTTTGCTTCTTTCGTGAAGACTCAAATTAAATGATATATAAATTCTATTTCCTGTCTCATGTATGTTTAAATCAATCAGATATCAGATTGTGATCAAGTTGTACAATGTCGGCCTGACGCCTTTGATGCTCCATCTTTACTACAAACCGCTCTGTGCTGCACCTTCGACCGGGGTTCAGTCCCGTTAGTGAGGTCAATTTATTTATAACATCACATTTCATACAGCAAGAATCAAGGTGCGTGACTAATCCAAGATGTTGAGAGAAGGTAAAAGCAGAAATATAAAAACATCAATGAAAGTAAAATAAAAAAATAAATAAAAGCAGAAATATAAAAAGAAAAGCATATTTTTAAAACCAGATATGAGATAAAACCACCATCATAAAAACACGGTAAAAACATTTCTAATCATTCGATATACGTTGAATCATTATTTCTTTTAAGTTTAAAGGCAGATTTTGGTCCTAAGTGGAAAATAGAAGAAACCAGATGGTTAATTATGTGGTGAAACTTTTCTTCATGCTCAAAATGGATCACTTAACAAATCTGACGTATTGTGACAAAATCTTTTTTCAAAAAATATGAATAATAATTGTTTTTTATGTCCCTTTTCGTCAACAGAACAAATACTTTGCCCTATTCCACATGTGAACGTGATCACAAGGTTAGATGTTCATATTTCCTAATGCCACAACACAGACTAACTAACTGCTAGATGTGAAAGCGTCCAGCGTTCAGAAGATCAAACAAACGCAGCTGAAGAAGCTTTCAGCCCTGAGTAGTGTCTGCAGGCGGTCCTTTCAGGCTACCACCTCCACCAATTATTCGGGGCGGCACCATCACCTCCACCTGCTCGGTGTTGAAAACCGGACAAACTAAATGCTGCTGTTTAAAAGTCGACACTTGACGGTTTCTGCTGGATCAGACAGAGAGAAGAAGAAGAAGAGTTCAGCTTCAGGGTCACTTTCTTTAATAAAAGACGAAACACGAATCATTATTTACAAAACAATAACAACATCTGGCACATCAGCACACACGGGTGGTGGACAAAATAAACAGAACGCCACATGGAAAAAGACCAACTCTGTTCACATACTCCTCATATCAGCATTCAATTTATGTTAGCTTTAACACTTGGTATCTAGCATGTTGTGCTGTGTGTGAGTGCAGCTTCGCTAGAGGAACAGATACAGATTCATTGTGACAGGATTTAGTTTTTTAGGATTTAGGCTAGCTGTTTCCCCCTGTCTTTATGCTAAGCTAAGATAAGCTAAGCTAAGCTAAGCTAAGCAGCTGCTAGCTCTAGCATAAAGGCCACGAGAGCGGATTCAATCTGAACATCTGGCTCTCAGAGGGACAAACCTTTCCTTTAAAAATGTTGTTTTTCAGATTGTTTATTTGCCAAAACGCTGTGAAAATAAAAGAATATAAACCGCTAACTCTCACCAACGCCGGATCAGTGAAGTCACACAATGCATCATGGGATGAGGAATAACCGGAACAGTTTGGAGAAAAATATTCCAACTTAAGTAAACGAGTTAAACAGAAACTGAACACTTTCTGTAGATCTTCTGACGTCCAGAGGTTTAACTCCTCGCCTTCTCCGGTGACGTCACAGCGTACTCTGGTATATGTGTGTGCGAGTCCGTCTGCTCTCACAGAAGCCAACAAACAGAGAGTCAGTTCACAGGTTCAACGCCCGGCTCGTCCGTCTGTCCTCAGCGAACAGGTAGCGCCATCGTCGCCATGGTGACGTGGCGGCAGTTACAGCGTCCACTTCAAACACCTGCGGGACACAGACAGAGGCTTTCTCAACACGGAGGACACCAACAGAAGAGCGTTCTTCTGTTGGCGTAACAGATGTAACAGTTTTTCATTATAATGTAATATAATAATTACCTGAGTAATATATGGTATTATTACACTGAACAAAATTATAAACTCAACACTTTTGTTTTTGCCCCCATTCATCATGAGCTGGACTCAAAGACTTTCTCTTTGTACACAAAAGGCCTATTTCTCTCAAATATTGTTCACAAATCTGTCAAAATCTGTGTTAGTGAGCACTTCTCCTTTACAGAGATAATCCATCCACCTCACAGGTGTGACATATGAAGATGCTGATCAGACAGCAGTGCACAGGTGTGCCTTAGGCTGGCCACAATAAAAGGCCTTAGGCTGGCCACAATAAAAGGCCACTACAAAATATGATTCTAATGAATTAAATCAAATATTTACTGACGATATATTGAACATTTATTATATCGTTATTGAGGAAAATTATATTGCAATAATTATCATTATAGTTTTACTGCCCAGCCCTACTCTGGTCAGTAAATAGTCTGTGAATACGCCGACAGCGGAAACAGCTGATCAGACGTGAATTACAAGTTCGCTACGTCAGAACCTATTCAGCAAAAGCGTAGCGCATTTACTGTTTTTAAACAAAGACAAAAACCTC
>NW_025740820.1:0-1785 GCF_021292245.1 Micropterus dolomieu
CTCCCTTCCTCTCCACTGTGTTTCCACTAATGTCTTCCTCCCTTCTTCTCCTCTGTGTTTCCACTAATGTCGTCCTCCCTTCCTCTCCACTGTGTTTCTACTAATGTCTTCCTCCCTTCTTCTCCTCTGTGTTTCCACTAATGTCGTCCTCCCTTCTTCTCCTCTGTGTTTCCACTAATGTCGTCCTCCCTTCCTCTCCTCTGTGTTTCCACTAATGTCGTCCTCCCTTCTTCTCCACTGTGTTTCCACTAATGTCGTCCTCCCTTCCTCTCCTCTGTGTTTCTACTAATGTCTTCCTCCCTTCTTCTCCTCTGTGTTTACACTAAGTCGTCCTCCCTTCCTCTCCACTGTGTTTCTACTGTCTTCCTCCCTTCTTCTCCTCTGTGTTTCCACTAATGTCTTCCTCCCTTCCTCTCCTCTGTGTTTCCACTATCTTCCTCCCTTCCTCTCCTCTGTGTTTCCACTGTCTTCCTCCCTTCTTCTCCACTGTGTTTCCACTAATGTCGTCCTCCCTTCTTCTCCTCTGTGTTTCCACTAATGTCGTCCTCCCTTCCTCTCCACTGTGTTTCTACTTATGTCTTCCTCCCTTCTTCTCCACTGTGTTTCCACTAATGTCGTCCTCCCTTCTTCTCCTCTGTGTTTCCACTAATGTCGTCCTCCCTTCTTCTCCTCTGTTTCCACTAATGTCGTCCTCCCTTCCTCTCCTCTGTGTTTCCACTAATGTCGTCCTCCCTTCTTCTCCTGTTTCCACTAATGTCGTCCTCCCTTCCTCTCCTCTGTGTTTCCACTAATGTCGTCCTCCCTTCTTCTCCTGTTTCCACTAATGTCGTCCTCCCTTCCTCTCCTCTGTGTTTCCACTAATGTCGTCCTCCCTTCTTCTTTTCTGTTTCCACTAATGTCGTCCTCCCTTCTTCTCCTCTGTTTCCACTAATGTCGTCCTCCCTTCTTCTTTTCTGTTTCCACTAATGTCGTCCTCCCTTCTTCTCCACTGTGTTTCTACTAATGTCTTCCTTCCTTCCTCCCTTCCTCTCCTCTGTGTTTCCACTAATGTCGTCCTCCCTTCCTCTCCTCTGTGTTTCCACTGTCTTCCTCCCTTCCTGTCCTCTGTGTTTCCACTGTCTTCCTCCCTTCCTCTCCTCTGTTTCTACTAATGTCTTCCTTCCTTCCTCCCTTCCTCTCCACTGTATTTCCACTAATGTCTTCCTTCCTTCCTCCCTTCCTCTCCTTTGTGTTTCCACTAATGTCGTCCTCCCTTCTTTCCTTCCTCTCCTCTGTGTTTCCACTAATGTCTTCCTCCCTTCCTCTCCTCTGTGTTTCCACTAATGTCGTCCTCCTTTTCTCTCCTCTGTGTTTCCACTAATGTCTTCCTCCCTTCCTCTCCTCTGTGTTTCCACTAATCTCATCCTCCCTTCCTTTCCTCTGTGTTTCCACTAATGTCGTCCTCCCTTCTTCTCCTCTGTGTTTCCACTAATGTCATCCTCCCTTCCTTTCCTCTGTGTTTCCACTAATGTCTTCCTCCCTTCTTCTCCACTGTGTTTCCACTAATGTCGTCCTCCCTTCCTCTCCTCTGTGTTTCCACTAATGTCTTCCTCCCTTCTTCTCCTCTGTGTTTCCACTAATCTCATCCTCCCTTCCTCCCCTCTGTGTTTCCACTAATGTCATCCTCCCTTCTTTCCTTCCTCTCCTCTGTTTCCACTAATGTCGTCCTCCCTTCCTCCCCTCTGTGTTTCCACTAATGTCGTCCTCCCTTCCTTTCCTCTGTGTTTCCACTAATGTCGTCCTCCC
>NW_025740820.1:1822-2452 GCF_021292245.1 Micropterus dolomieu
TCCCTTCCTTTCCTCTGTGTTTCCACTAATGTCGTCCTCCCTTCCTCTCCTCTGTGTTTCCACTAATGTCGTCCTCCCTTCCTCCCCTCTGTGTTTCCACTAATGTCGTCCTCCCTTCCTCTCCTCTGTGTTTCCACTAATGTCGTCCTCCCTTCCTCTCCTCTGTGTTTCCACTAATGTCGTCCTCCTTTCCTCTCCTCTGTGTTTCCACTAATGTCGTCCTCCCTTCTTCTCCTCTGTGTTTCCACTAATGTCGTCCTCCTTTCCTCCCCTCTGTGTTTCCACTAATGTCATCCTCCCTTCTTTCCTTCCTCTCCTCTGTTTCCACTAATGTCGTCCTCCCTTCCTCCCCTCTGTGTTTCCACTAATGTCGTCCTCCCTTCCTCTCCTCTGTGTTTCCACTAATGTCGTCCTCCCTTCTTCTCCTCTGTGTTTCCACTAATGTCTTCCTCCCTTCTTCTCCTCTGTGTTTCCACTAATGTCTTCCTCCCTTCCTCCCCTCTGTGTTTCCACTAATGTCGTCCTCCCTTCCTCTCCACTGTGTTTCCACTAATGTCGTCCTCCCTTCCTCTCCTCTGTGTTTCCACTAATGTCGTCCTCCCTTCCTCTCCTCTGTGTTTCCACTAATGT
>NW_025740821.1:0-1971 GCF_021292245.1 Micropterus dolomieu
TGCTGCTCGAAATTTAAATTACTATCAAACCAAACACCAAGGTTCTTTGCTACAGGCTTAATGTGATTTACTAGGGAACCAGCAGATGGCAGTATTTGATTTGCCATCTGCTGGGACCCGTTGACCAGGATTTCTGTTTTGTCTGAGTTCAGCTGGAGGAAATTATTTGACATCCATTTTTTACTTCACAAAGGCAGTTGTTAAGTGAACTCAGCATTCCAGGGTCTGTGGATCTGACGGGCAAGTATATTTGTGTGTCATCAGCATAAATATGAAAAGAAATGCAATGTTTATGGATAATACGTACAAGGGGAAGCAGATACAAGGAAAGAAGATACAAGGAAAGCAGATACAAGTCTGCATTATTATTCCATGGTCTGCCCACGTCATCTCCGGAGTTTTTTTTGTCAACACGTCATATAGCCCTTATTAAAACCTAATTTACTGGCTTTATTCACTTGTTAAAAACATTTAGTTATAAATAAAAGTCTTTGTCTGTGAATATTTCTTAAGGATAAATATATTGGGAATTCACAACTCAGGTAATAAAACTTATTAATCTGCTTTCTCTCATTGTTCCTGTGATTGAAGGTGTTGCCCCAAAAGATGTTAGCAAATATTCCATCTAAAGTAGTAGTCCTGCTATCTACATTTTTGTTTTCTATTACTGAAGATGATTTGGAATCCTTCTTTGTTCAGACTGAAAGCAATGCCAAATGTAATCGATGCAAAGAAACAAAGCTTTTTGCACCAGCTGAGGTGAAGACAGGTCAGCTCAAGTGTTAATGTTGCAGCTTTAACAAAAATCTTTATTCTCAACGAATCAAGTTAATGTAATGTAATGTATAAAGGTTTCAGACATTTTTGGCGCTCATTACTTTAATACTCACGTTCTGTAGGTATTGGAGATGACACTTGTAGCTTGTTAGCTTTTCTTTGCCAGTGTGTGTTGAAAGAGTGAGTGCTCAAGTTCAGCATACCACATTATAGTTTAGGTTCACTTACCTGTGACCATTAAAATCCTTAAGCGTGCGACGTGAAGTGCATGGTGCAGGTCCCTGTGTAGTTTTTCTGAATCCACTTTTGCTAGTTTACAGGGTTTGCTAGAGAACATGGTTCAAAAGATTTGTACGTAGTCTCTAATCATGGTTGTGTTTTGGGGCGTCACATGCAATAAACCAATCAGTGTCATCTCCCATTCCCTTTAAAAGCAGGTGAGCTTGGACCATGGTGCATTGCTATTTAAAGGAGACCTGTTATAATGCATTTCCAGTCCTATATTGTAGTTCTGTGACTCCTGTATGGCAGCTTTGCATGATTCAAAGTTCAAAAAAAGAATTTTCTATCTTATACTGGCCCTTCATGCAGGCCCTCATTTCAGCATCTGTCTGAAACAAGCTGTAGGTGCTCCTGTCTCTTTGAAGCAAAGCCTGTCTTCTGTCTTCTGGTTGGCCATTGTCTTATGTGTTTACCATGTGAAGGGATGGGGCTGCATGTTCCTTTGTGGGTGTGGTCAGCATTCTCTGCCTGGAGCAAATGACCATATTTACATTTACATTTTTTCATTTATTCATTTAGCTGATGCTTTTATCCAAAGCGACTTACAGCTGCTATACATGTCAGAGGTCGCACGCCTCTGGAGCAACGAGGGGTTAAGCGTCTTGCTCAGGGAGACATTGGTGGATGTCTCACAGTGGGAATCGAACCCAGGTCCCACACCAAAGGCAAGCATCTTATCTATGCGCCATCACCACCATCCGGCTCGGAGTGACATCATATCGAGCCGTTTAAAACAGAACGTTCAGAACAAGAGGAAAATCTGAGGTTTTGTCTCACAGGGATTTCTTTTAAATACGTTTACCTCATTATTTGGAGCTTTGGTCATGTTTAACATGAATATGAACAGCTGCAATAAAAAATGTCCCGCTAATGTGTAGCTTTTTCAAAAAAGCAAGAAGTGAAGAGGAGGAT
>NW_025740822.1:0-1183 GCF_021292245.1 Micropterus dolomieu
CAAGTAGTGTGATCTTGTTAAGTAGCCCACACCCTATACTCCACGGTCCCGTTCTTTGTTCGACACCCTGCTGCGGCTGTTGCTTCGCTCAAAAGGAGTCCTGTTCAATCTGTTGCTGGTGTGACACCAAAATGTGTGACCTATCAGATTCTGTGACCCAAATTGGAAGTTAAGCGCCAGAGGCTTTGATGACGATGTGAAGCTGTTGCAGCTTGGTTGGGTTTAGGTACTAACAGTACTTGGTTATGGTTAGGAAAACATCGTCGTTTGGCTGCAGTCACAGAATCTGAGAGGTCACAGATTTTGGTGTTCATTTGGGTATCATGCTGTTTCCTCGTCACTGCTGGGACAGATGCTGTTTAAAACATCCTCATGCAGATTAACACAAACTAAAAATAGAAGTTATAACTAACTAACTTTTCTATCAGCTGACCTGTTCTAACTGGTTCTCCTGTTCACAGTTAACCACCAACATCTAGTGGTTTTGGTGATCAGAATTTACACTACAGTAAAACATCACACTTTTATCTTTAGTACTGAAACCTGCCTGTTGCCATGGTTCATCAGTGATGCCTGTCTGTTGCCATGGTAACTGAGCTCAGAGAGGGAAGTGAAACCAGTTTTAAGTCCAGTTTCATCCAAGAAGACCAACAGAACGTCTCGGGTTACGTATGTAACCCTGGTTCCCCGAGAAGGGGAACGAGAGACTGCGTCGGTTACGACACTATGGGAACGCCTCTAGGCGAAGCAGGTCTGAACGTGAATGAAATCACTCCAATCCTATTGGCTTGTTGCTAGAACGGTAAGGTGTGACGGAATAACCGGAGGAGTATAAAGCACACCTGTACACACTCATCATTAGCTTAAACTATGAAGCAGGCACTTCAGGCGGGGAGAGAGTTGCGGCGGGCCGACGCAGTCTCTCGTTCCCCTTCTCGGGGAACCAGGGTTACATACGTAACCCGAGACGTTCCCCTTCGAGGGAACTCGAACTGCGTCGGTTACGACACTATGGGAACGAGATACCCACTAAACCGTGCCGAAAACCCCGCCTGCCCCTGTGTGCAATAAAGTGGCACGACTAAGAGGAGAGCGCACGAGTGCCAGGTGCCGAAGGAAGGTCAAGACTGTAAAACCGAATGAATGTGTGCGGAGTGGCCCAGCCAGCCGCTAAACAACATCC
>NW_025740823.1:0-2134 GCF_021292245.1 Micropterus dolomieu
AACTGAAATTGGGTCTTTTTATTAATAATTTCGTTTAATTCCAGTTTTGATTTTCTCAGATCATTCAGCATGTGTTCCTGTGGAGAGGCAGCAAGGGTAGTTTCTAATGTTTTTATTTTTTGTTCTAGCTCTAATTCACAAGATCTCTCTTTCTTTTTTTTTGTATGATGAATAGGAGATTATTTTACCTCTCATGACTGCTTTTGCTGCCTCCCAAAGAAGACATGGCGAGGTTCCTGGCAGGTCATTAGTTTCCATATATATTGCCCACTCCACTTTTTGAAATAACAAATAAAATCTAGGCCTTTAAGCAATGATGCATTAAATCTCCAACTTCTAGTTGGCCGTGTAACCCTTTTTTTAGTAAGAGTGATAGAAACCGGTGCATTATCACTGATAGTGATAGGGTGAATCTGAGTGTCGGAAATGTCTGTCACAATTGAGCTGCTATCCAAAAAATTGTCAAGGCAAGAATATGAGTGGTGGACTGGTGAAAAGAAGGTATGTTCTCTAAGAGTGGGGTGGTGAGAACGCCAAACATCGCAATGACCAAAATCGCTCATGTATTGTTTAAGGATGTCTGTTGATTTCCAAATACGGTGACCACCTGCCATACTGAGCCTGTCAACTGCTGGATTACATACCATGTTGAAGTCCCCTCCTAAAATAAGAGCTGTGTCTGAGTGAGCAAAGTGTGAGTTGAAGAAAGCATTAAAAAAGGAGCGGTCGTCAACATTTGGGCCATAGATGTTAGCAATGCATAAAGGAGTATTTTGGATCGAAATGTTAACAATAATAAATCGACCCTCTGGATCAATAGTAGTGGTATTATGATTGAAGCGTGTTTTTCTATTTATCATAATGGTGACACCCCTTTGTTTTGAGTTATAACAGGCTGAGTATGAGTGAGGAAACTGGTGAGGTTAGTTTATCTGCTGTCTTGGGTAAATGAGTCTCCTGTAGTAGGACAATGTCTGCTTGCAGATTATTTAGATGGTCTTTTCCCTTGAACCAATTCCACGTACATTCCAAGAGGTGAGCTTAAGTGTGGTCATCATTCAACTAAAGGATGTGGTGTAGGCTAGTGTGTGCAGTGTGTGTGTTGTATCATTGTGTGTGGTGTGTGTATATGTGTTCATGTTGTATGGGCCTGCGTGTGTATGCTAGCGGTGTGGCCGACTGTTTGTGAATTAAACAGTATGAAAATAGCGCAGCTGATCGACGTGTAAACATTAACAAAAGAGACAGTGAAACAAAAACAGAGGAAAATACACAAAACATTGTCGGACAGTCTAGTCAGATAACCACAGTATACTGTTGAGACGTGCACTGTATTTTATAACTATTAACCTGCCATATGTCACGGAGTAATTAACTGAGAGGGGGTAAAAAATGATCGCATAGTGATACAGTTCACCTGTTGCTGGATTTGGTTCTTAGTAGAGGCAAGGAGTGGTGTCTCGGTCGCGGTACAGCTGGCCATCAACCTAAAGTTTATCCACCGCGATGACAGACCGTGATCCTTCTCCAATAAGCTTCTTTCTTATCGGGAACAGGACTCGGCGTCTGTCCAGGATCTCCCGGGGAAACTAATCATTAACACTGAAGTTGGTCCCTCTCAGCTCCCTGCTGCGGCCTTTAACCAGTTCCTTCTGCTTGAAGTGTTCAAACTTCGCGACGATGGGCCTGGGCCTCTGGTTCTCCTGTCTCCGTCCTCCCAGGCGGTGCACCAGGTGGAAGCTGATGTTTTTCACGGTCTTGGCCGAGAGCTTCAGTTGATTTTGGATGAAGCTTTTAACGGTCTCCTCTGGGGCTTCATCCGCCTGCTCCGGGATACCTGAAATTACCAGATTATCCCGCATACTATGAGCTTGGAGATCGATGATCGCTTCTCTAATGTTTTTATTGTCTGCCGAGAGCCGCGTCAGTCCCTCCATGAGGGATTTAACCGAACCTTTGAGGACCTTGTTTTCCGCCGCGAGCTCAACCGCCTGTTTCTGGCTGAACTCCAGGGATTCCCGCAGAGCCTGAAACTCTTTGTGAAGTACTTCCACCAGAATTAATCTGGCATCAAAGCTAGACAATTTATTGTCTATTGAATCCAGGAACTCTGTGAAATCTATGCCTTGTGAGG
>NW_025740824.1:0-3574 GCF_021292245.1 Micropterus dolomieu
GTGCCGGTCGGACCACCGACGAGGGAACAGGAGTCGGCTGGGCCACCGGCGAAGCAGGTGCCGGTCGGACCACCGACGAGGGAACTGGAGTCGGCTGGGCCACCGGCGAAGCAGGTGCCGGTCGGACCACCGACGAGGGAACTGGAGTCGGCTGGGCCACCGGCGAAGCAGGTGCCGGTCGGACCACCGACGAGGGAACTGGAGTCGGCTGGTGATCAGGCTGGCTGCTAGCAGCGCTAGCAGGCCGGGGATCAGGCAGGTGGGCAGGCACAAAGCTAGTAGCACTAGCTGGCCTGGGATCACGCTGGTTGCAGACCGGTCGCTGCTGGTGACCTGGTCGCCTCCGATGACCACCACGGGAACCCGAAAAGATGGCCAGGCGACTTCCCTCGAAGGAGGACTCCGGGGGGAGCCTAGCCTCCAGGCTAACAGGCCATAGGCTAGCTGGTCGACTCCGAGCTGGGTGGCTGACTGGTTGGGAACTAGCAATCCTAGGGCTCTCTGGTTCTAACGAAGCTGGTGTTGGTTGGTCCACCGACGGGGATGATGCAGGTGCCAGTCTCTTGGCCGCTTGTCGTCGTGGCCTATGTCGTCCTCCAGCTGGCCTCACTGGAGGTGGATCCCACGCAGAGTTCGACGAGGTGCGAGCCTCCAGGCTAGTAGGCCCAGAACCGGAGCTGTGTAGGTCTGCTAGCAGCCCGCTAGCAGACCGGTCTCCCTCCGACCAGTGGTTGGTTGGCTGGGGACACTCCGTCTGTTCACTCTCTGGCTCCAAAGGTAAGTCCAACAGAAAGGCAGCCAGAGAGCTGGAAGTCCAAGAATCCCCAACCAACCTGGAAGTTTGAGCCAACTTGGAGGGGGATGGAGCAGGCAGATGACTAGCCCCTGCAGTGGTAGCAGGCCAGGAAACAGGCAGGGAGCTAGCCGCTGGAGCGCTAGCAGGCTGGGAAAAAGGCAGGCTTGGAGAGTGGCTGTACAGGCTGATGGTGCCAAGCCTGACTGATCGGGACGCAGGCTGGGGAACATATAGTCTGGAGCTAGCAGCGCTAGCGGAACAGGGATCAGGCTGGCGGCTAGCAGCGCTAGCGGGCCAGGGATCAGGCTGGCGACTGGCAGCGCTAGCCAGGAAGGACGGGTGGATGCTTCCCTGCATGCAGCCGGCAGGCCGGGGCTCGGGGCTAGCAGGCTTAGCAGTCACACACTGGGGGGTTATGGAACACAACTTGGAAACAGTCTCAAAAACAAATGTCTTTTTCCACCTGGAGGATGCCACAAGCAGAGCCATTTCTGGGTCGGTCCTCCACATTACAGACAGCAGATCAAAAAACTGGGATTCCTCCTCCACTAGCTCCTGTTTTGGCACTCCTAATGCCTCCCAGGTGCTAGGCAGTCTCACGATGTCCGCTGGGTCCATCTTTGGTCGGGTCATTCTGTCACGATCGGTGGTGTGGAGCAGGGTGGAGCAGGTTGGAGGACCCAAAAGCAGGACACAGAGCGGAGCAGGTATGGTTCAACGAAGGGTTTTAATAAACGACGGCTGTCCAACAGAAATCCAAAAGGCTGACGACACGAGACAAACTGCAACACTGGGTGACAACATACAATGACCCGACAAAGACAAGACAGAAACACCAGGTATATATATACACACACACACAGGGACTAACGAGCAGGGCGGGAGCAACACAGGTGAAAGACATGAGGCTAATGAGACACAGGCAGGGAGAGAGAGAGCGAGTGTAGGGGAAAACAGAGACAGAAATGCAGAGTGTGACACTGACCAAGCCATGGTCCACCTGATTCCTGCATACAGACAGATACTAAAACGCTGTAAACCTGTGGTGAGGACATCTAAGCAGTAGACCAGTGTAGCTGTAGAGGACCTCCAGGTGTTTTTGGACTGCACTGACTGGGATGTTTTCAGGACTGCTACCAACAATCTGGATGAGTATACAGAGGCTGTGATGTCCTACATCAGCTTCAGGACAGCTATAAAACAACACACCAGGGTGAGTTATAACAATGACAAACCCTGGTTCAGAGCCAAACTCAGACAGCAGTTGGACAACAAGGTTGGAAAAGGAAGAGGCGTTTAGGAGTCGAGATTTAAGGAGCCAGGTTTAAGGAGTCAAAGTACAGGTTTAGCAAGGCAGTGTGAGATGCTAAACAGCTGTGCACCAGATACTACAACACCAGTTCTCAAAAAATGACTCTGCTTCTGTCTGAAGAGGCTTCAGACAGATCACCAGCTACGAACCTAAATCTCCCCACTCCGACTCACGCCTTACCAACAATGTGAACCAGTTTTACTGTCGCTTTGAAAGATAATGGGACAGACCTGACTAGGGATGTGCCGATTCGATACTTAGTATCAGTATCTGTCCGATACTGGCCAAAATCACTGGATCGGATATCTGAGGGGAAAAAAAGTTTAATCCAATACGATCCATTTGCATAAACTGTATCACGTATATGGCGTTGAGGGACTTGCCGTAAAGAGAGATGTGTTACGACAAGTAATGTTAACAGGTGAGCAGCATGTGTCTCATGCATGAAAAGCTACTAGCTAGAATCCTGTGTTTGGGACTTGTCAGCTATCATGTCAGCTGTGTGGAGTTATTTCAAGGTCAAGGAGGAAAAAGGCAAAACAGCCGAGTGTAATTTATGCAACGTAAGTGTTTTGTGGGGTGGCAGCAGCGTTGGAAACTTCACCACCACAAACTTAATTAAACATTTTCCAGAAGCATAATGGAAAAGAGCACGCCAAATATTTACAGGACACGTGTGCAAAGAAGAAAAGTGTTCCACAGAAACAACATACATTGCTGGAAACAATTCAGAAGCGTGAGAAATTTCGTCAGACAGCAACAAAGCAAAGCTGATAACTGACAAAGTCGCTGAGTTCACTGTGCTAAATGACCAACCCCTTTCTTATCCTTTGCACTATGCTCCATCGCACTGTGTACATGTGTACCTGTATATCACATGCGCATGTCATTATTAAGCTTGATGGCAAAGTGGATAGACTCAAGTTTTACTTTGCAAAAAGCAGTGCTGCCGGCAAAGCAGTTCCGGGGCTCACACACAGGAGAGTCCATTGCTACAGCAACGGAGGGGATGTTAAATGCATGGAAAATTGAGAAGAGTAAAGTCCATGTCATTTTAAGAGACAATGCCAGTAATGTAGTAAAAGCAATGGGTCGCCTTAAAGTTGCCAGTTTGGGATGCTTCGCGCATACACTCCAACTTATTGTGAACGAGGGGTGGCTATCACAGCATTGTGTAAGTGATGTACTGGCTAACAGCAGAAAAATTTTGGGTCATTTCAAGCACTCGCCACTTGCGTATTCATGCTTGGAGGACATACAAGTGGAGCTGAATATACCGCCCAAGCGTCTGCTGTAGATACAAGATGTACGAACGAGATGTACGAAAAGCTGTGGGAAACACCAATTGCAGAAAGCAACGAAACCTGCAATAGAACAGAGAGGGGGGCTTGGGGAGGAGAAAAACAACAACAACAAACAAACACAAACAAAAAAACAATAAAAATAATAATAATAGTAAAAGACAA
>NW_025740825.1:0-3727 GCF_021292245.1 Micropterus dolomieu
CCAGAACTCAGCTGCCAGGCTTTTAACCAGAACAAAGAAATATGACCACATTACTCCTATTTTAGCTTCATTACACTGGCTCCCAGTATGTTTTAGAATTGACTTTAAAATTCTATTGATCACTTTTAAAGCTCTTCATGGCCTCTCGCCTTGTTATATTTCTGACCTTTTAGTCCCATACGCACCAGCACGTACCTTGAGATCCTCGGGCAGAGGTCTGTTGTCTGTTCCAGAGTCTCGACTGAAAACTAAAGGGGAAAGAGCGTTTGCTGTCAGGGCCCCGAGGCTCTGGAACAGCCTGCCCGAGGAAATCAGGTCAGCTGAGTCAGTGAACTCTTTTAAGTCCCTTCTTAAAACATACTTTTATAGGAGAGCCTTTCCCGATCTTATTTGACTTTATTTTATCCCTTTTATTTTATTGTATTTTACTTATTTTATATTCATCTGTATTTTAGTCTTTTCAATGTTTTCATGCTTTTATCTTGTATTGTTTTTGTATTATTGTCTCTTGGGTATTATTATCTTTACACTTGTTAAAGCACTTTGCAACTTGTTTTTGAAAAGTGCTCTACAAATAAGGATTATTATTATTATATTATTATTATAACTGTACACACATTGATACTCAGCACGAATGAAGTTCCTAACATATAAATAAAGTTCTTTGAATTGTATTGAATTGAATGTGTGAAGAAGCAAACTGTTCTTTATTACTCATTAAGTTCTGTAATTTGTTTTGTAAAATAAGCCACTTTAACAAAGCATTTAACGTTTTTTTTTAAATGGTAATCAGCTGTGATATCCTGTTACTGACTGATTCAGTATGCATCAAGATCACCTGATGTTGCTATGTACAGGAACAGGATCCTGTATGTGAACTTAAAGTGTTACTGGCTGTGGATAGAACTCTCTGTCAGAAAGCTCTGCAATCAAATACCATTTTAAATTTAAGTTTAAAAAAATCAAATATACGGCTTATCAGCATTACTGGGGTACCTTTAGCGTCAAATAACTACGCTTTGTCACTTTCTGAAAGCGTCGGTATTGGACACCCTGAGATGAGAATAGTCTGGATAGTTAGGCGCAATGTGAGGGCAGGCCAGCGGGGAAGTGGGGAGGGGGGACCGTTGTGCTTGGGCGCAGTATAAGTAAGTCTGTTCAAAAGTCAATTTTTTAACATAAGTAAACTCTATGTCAGGGAGAAAATAAGATTATTTCACACACTGTGAAACTATGCATTTAAAAGGCTGTTACACATTAGACATTTTTTTTTTACCGCAGCAGATATTTTGAACGGCGCACCGCCGCTCCTTAATGCATATAGGGGAAACAGTGATTGTCTCTCAGAACCAGTTGAGGGAAATTTTAAAAATGTTAACATTTGTGATCTATTAACAAACCAATCCTGCATAAAGGAAAAGAAAAAAATATTGTTGTGTGGAATCTGACCTTTAAGTCTGTTCTGAGAGTTTATTTTCTGTCTATTTTTTTCAGGATATCACCAACACTATCATCGACATCATCCACATCTCCTGTTGTTACACCTCAGTCAACTACTGTGTCTGCTGAGAGTTTAGGTAAGAGAGCACGTTAAATGTCTTAAACTTTCTGCTGCAGAACAGCCAGATTAGTAGGAGTGTTTTAAAAACATTTTTAAAATTCAATTTCTGTAAATGTCCTCTTCACTTCCTCAACATAGACAACTGTGGATGGTAATAACGTGTACTGAATGTGTTTTAAACAAGTGTAGATTTTTATTTTGTTGTCTGGTTGATCTTGCAGGTGGCTCTTAGGTCGTCATTACTGTGATCGTCTGTGTAGCCCTGCTGCTGCTGCTGTTTGTGCTGATGTTAATCCTAATCTATAAACGTAAGAGTTATTACCAGCTTGCAGAAGAAACACGCACATTTTGTACACAGAAAACCACATTTAAAACAGCTCCACCCTGTGAGGAGGTGATGACTAAAAAAACCAAAGCAGACATAACGTAAGACATTAGTGGTGACTTGAATTTAAACCTCTTTGGTCTGGAAGTTTATGTCTTTTCTAGCTTTCATCTTTGCTCATTTCTGGTAATAAACAGTGGCAGTTAAGTCCTGATATAAGAAACCACACTGGAAAATACTAAATCAAGACAGCAACTTACCTGGACAGTACAGGTAGATTATGTAGATACGGTGTATGAATTTGATAAAAGGAGATGAAATTAATTAACTTTATGGTAGCTTGCTTTTCATTTTCTTCCTGGCAGGATTTTCAACTTCAAAGAACACAAGAAATGGAGCAGCAGCACATAACATCAAAGAGGTCAGTGTACAAATGAATATATCTGCATTTTGTGGTACTTTGTTGGTAGAATAGATTTTGCTGGAAAAACTGTGCAGTAGCTGGATTACTCACCTCTGAATGATGTCAGATATTTAAGTATTTAGGTTACATAAGAAAGAACTTCTAAAAGTGTTGTGAGCTGATACAGTAGGGCTGTAAGGATTTACATAGTCGAAACCTGCATATAGTTGACTGATAGTCGAATGATGTGTGTTTTTGTGCGAGGCGATTGTGAGCGGGGCCAGCTCCGCATATTTTTGACCGAAAGTCAACTGCGGACAACTCGGCACAACACCAGGGAAGACTCTCTTCAGCATGTGCTCCTCTTCTGCTACTACATACACGCTACGCCTACACATGCGCAGGTTGCCCAGGTTTAGGATTACAATCTGTGATTTATTCAGGCGCTTTAAAAACATTTATTGAACGTTTTTTTCTTTTTACATGTTTATTTACTGCATTAAACATTGAAATGTATTGTAATAGGCTGTATATTAACTTGGAAGAAAACTGGTATGTAAAATCAGATGTTGAGCACCCCCATATCAACAAAATTATTTCACTGCGAAGCTTAGACTGTGAGATAGACAGTCAAATCAGTCTCCGCCAATCAAAGCATCAAATCTTTGACTCTTCGGGGTCAGCCCTAGTTTACAGTAATTGACGAAAAGAATATCAATAAATATTGGCCAACCATGACGCTGCATTTTCACTCTTGCATGCATACATGCATATAATCAAGATTTTGAATTGTAGGGTATTATTTGTTGGAAACACCTCTAGTTTATACAGGACCGATTTATCAGCAGGGCAATATTATCAGCAGATATAAGCTAACTGCATTTAAATTGGAATCTGCATTCATAACAGCCGATTAATGACTAGTGAACAAGAAACAGAGAGACAGATCTTTCAGTCATGATATGAGTGTTGAATAGTTTCACCAGAGGGTGCCACCAATCCACCACAAAACAAACTGAACTCCAAACTGAATGTCAGAATGGGAAAGAAAGGTGATTTAAGCAATTTTGAGCGTGGCATGGTTGTTGGTGCCAGACGGGCCGGTCTGAGTATTTCACAATCTGCTCAGTTACTGGGATTTTCACGCTCAACCATTTCTAGCGTTTACAAAGAACGGTGTGAAAAGGGAAAAGCATCCAGTATGCGGCAGTCCTGTGGGCGAAAATGCCTCGTTGATGCTAGAGGTCAGAGGAGAATGGGCCGACTGATTCAAGCTGATAGAAGAGCAACTTTGACTGAAATAACCACTCGTTACAACCGAGGTATGCGGCAAAGCATTTGTGAAGCCACAACACGCACAACCTTGAGGCGGATGGGCTACAACAGCAGAAGACCCCACCGGGTACCACTCATCTCCACTACAAATAGGAAAAAGAGG
>NW_025740826.1:0-3634 GCF_021292245.1 Micropterus dolomieu
GGGGGGTGTTTGGAGGAGTAAGTCTTGGTTTGTATCAGTTTCACATACGAGGAATTTGCGTTGCTACGCTGGCGTTTAACAGGACACATAAACATAAATACAGAAATATATATATATAAAGAAAAAGTATATAAAAGTGTACAAGTATACACAGTAATACAAAAATATACAGAGGGTATTTGACAAGAGTAGGGTAGAGTCCAGAGGAGGACACGTCTCCTGCTGGGGTGGACATGAAGCTTCAGGTGGTTTATTTAATCTATTTATTTGTTTATTTTTAAAGGAAGGACGGCAGCATGTCTTTATGTCGATGAATGAATGCAAACATGGCAGATTTAGTAAGACGGCAGCATGTGGCAGAGAGAAAGAAGAAGTGTTGATGAAAAATATGTCTCTCTTTTCTTCTGCTTTATGTTTGATGTGTTTCTTTGCAACATGGTTTTGAGAAGTGCTCTATAAGTAAAGATCATTATTATTATTATATGATGTGACAACAATATAATCACATCGGAATAACCACTAAGCTACGGTGTAATTAATGACCGTTTAAACATCAGCGAGGAAGAAATACAATTAAATTATTCAAATGAAAAGCAGCAAATCTTCATTTACTCATTTAGCTTTTATCCAAGAAAAGCATCAGCTTGCTATTTAGGTCAGAGGTCGCACGCCTCCGGAGCAACGAGGGGTTAAGTGTCTTGCGCAGGGACACATTGGTGGGGGATTGAACCCGGGTCTCTCACACCAAAGGCACGTGTCTTATCCACTGTACCATCTCCCACATTTAATTAACGGACAGACGGTTTCTGCTTTTCTTATGTTTTGAACTGAAGCCGTCAGATAAATGTGGTGCGGTAAAACGTACTTTCCTCCGAGGTGGAGTACAGAAGAGGCATGAAAAGAAAAGACAAGTACAAGCACCTCAAAATTGTACTTACTTACAGAACTTATAAGTTCTGTATAAGGTCTGAAGATGCAGCCCGTTCTCGTTCTCAGGGCGTCACATCTGGATGCTTTGTCAACGCACACGGCGGCCTTTAGGCCATAGTTCAATGCTAAAAGTACAACTTTAGTATATACAGTATAACCAGAAAAGTGCCACTAAGGAGGGAGACTGGTGCTCAGTTTGTTTACTGTGTGAATCAAAGTCAACACTGTTTCTTTTTAGAGATGTTGAAGAACTCGATCTTTTCCTAAACCTAACTCAGTAGTTTTGGTGTCTAAACCTGAACAAGTTTCCCCGTTTCACAACGTTAACCACTAGTTTTATCCACTAGTCGAACGAGCATATTTAATCACATGACCGTGGAGCCCTACGCGTGCAGAACCGGACCTAAAAGCGACGCCGCGGGCTCTGACCAAGCGTCCAGATGTGACGCCCTGAGATGAGGACGGGTTGGAAGATGAACCTGTCACCGCCTCCTCCTTCCTCTCAGTCTGGACTTCTCTCTGCAGACCTCAGTCTCAGGCCTTTGTGCTGCATTCGGACTTCTTCAGTTCTGACTGAATTATATTACCATCTTTAGTCAACGGTGCGGTCTTTCAATTTGAGAACATGACTTCATGATTTTTTAACGCATTCCCTCTAAACGCTCTCTGCCCTCACACAGACCCTCCTTCCGCATAAATCTGCTTTTGCTCAATCTGTGTACGTGGGCGTTCGCTTTACCCCGTACGGGCAGTTAATCTTTAACCAGGTTCATCCTCTTCGGCCCTCCACGACTTTATTATGTACAGCTTTCTGATAAAAGGACAGTTCTGATGCTCCTGAATAAAGAGAGTAACATAATTCCATAAAACTCAGATATTTAACCTCTTGGGGTCGTTCAGCCACTGAAGTCTAAATGTCTTTAAGTATCTTCAACCAGGTCCAGCTGCCTGGATTTTAACCTTCCTTGGATTACTGGAGGACTTTCACAGACGTATCAGCATCAGCGTGTTAGCTTTGTTATCGTGGAGCTGCTATTAGCATTCAGCTCAAAGCTAGTGCAGCCTCACAGAGCTGCAGTATTAGTACTTCGTGTGTGTAAAGTGAACTACGTGCAGCGCTGTGGGCTTGATTCTGTGACTTCACACCGCTGCCTGCCAGACACAGCGGTGGTCAGCTCTCCTCTTCGGTGGTGTTTAAAGGTGGAAGTGTGATGGAAGCGTCTGCATCCTCTGGTCTGTTTCTGTCCTCGGCTCGTTCTTTATCTGCAGCCTTCACCGGCTTCCTGCCCCCCTCCAACCTGCACTTCACTTTCCTCCTCCTCCGGCCTTCTGCTCGTTGCCCTCTCAGATTAGCCTCCCGGCTTCTCTCCCTCCACCTTTTTTTTTTGCCCTCTCTTACAGTTCTGTAGTGTGCTGTCAACCTAAAGAACAGAAACGGTGCAGAAAGAGGAGTTCACCGTCAGGGATCAGGGACGATCATTCTGAACCTCAGGACAAAGGATGTGAAGTGATTTGCTGACTCACAGACTCTGACTAACACCACTGACTGCAGAGCTGCAGCTGACTTCCTCTCAGTGACGAGGAAAAAACCAGCAGTCTGTGTTCACCGTGGTGTCAAACTGTCAGTCCGCCTCTTTAAATAACAGGAGTACATAAGTGGTGTCAAGGTTTTCGGGATGGCCGCCAAGTTTTTCCGTCTTAACAGTCAGAGGCTAAGCAGCATCCTGGTGAGTCCGAGGCCCGTACAGAACCACCTGAGCTCAGCGTCCCCGTCTGATCCCGGCCTCGGAACCTGTTGCGTGTTGTACCTGTTGTCTCCTCCCCCTCCGTCCCCATGTTTCCGGTCTGCACCTCAGCCGGAGACGATCCGGTGAAGCCTGTTAGGGCTGCAGATGCAGGGAGGATGGATGTGTATTTAACTGCAGGTTCAGGTCTCGTGGTCTTAGACAGTCACAGACTGTTTTCTGCCGTGCAGTTTAAAGTTAGACTGTTTGAGGGTCAGCTGTTCTTCTGATGAGTCACTTCCCAAAGTTTAGAGGATTAGTCTTTTATTTTGAAACTGCATGAACACATCGTAAAACTGTTGGAGGGCGATGAGTGTTGCAGGTGCCGTACTTCCTGATCTGAGAACAGAAGCTGGTTTTATGTGAAGCAGCTGACGTCTGAAGGAGGAAAAAGGTCGACGGGGGGAAGCTGCTGTGATTCACTTCCTCCTCCTCCTTTGTCTTTGTGCTGGGCGCCGCTGACCTTTGTGTGTGTCCAGCAGTTATATTTACTCTGCGCTTACATCAGTGTCAGTCGTCTTTCTTTCTTTGTTTCATACAGATTCACTTTGGGAAGTTTAAGGAACACACATGATTTTAGGGCTCATATTGTGAAGGTACAAACAGGTGATGTCGCTCTGCTGGTTTCAGGCGGTACAGGTGATGTCGCTCTGCTGGTTTCAGGCGGTACAGGTGATGTCGCTCCGCTGGTTTTAGGCGGTACAGGTGATGTCGCTCTGCTGGTTTCAGACGGTACAGGTGATGTCGCTCTGCTGGTTTCAGGCGGTACAGGTGATGTCGCTCTTCTGGTTTCAGGCGGTACAGGTGATGTCGCTCTGCTGGTTTCTGGCGGTACAGGTGATGTCGCTCTGCTGGTTTCAGGCGGTACAGGTGATGTCGCTCTTCTGGTTTCAGGCAGTACAGGTGATGTCGCTCTGCTG
>NW_025740827.1:0-1500 GCF_021292245.1 Micropterus dolomieu
CCCCTCAGTAATCTGCCTGCCTGCTAGTCTCTGTTTTCCCTTCTGTCTCTCTGCCTCGTTAACCCTGATCCCAGTCACCTGTGTTGCTCCCGCCCTGCTCGTTAATCACTGTGTATAAATGTCTGGTGTTTCTGTTCATTCCCTGTCCGGTCATTGTCTCATGTCAGTCCTGTCCTGTTGGATGTCTCATGTCAGTCCTGTACTTGTGAGTTCTGTTCATGCCTGTTGTTGTGCTTGGGATAAATAAAACCTGGAACTCGCTCTCAGTGTCATGCGTTTGGGCTCTCCCCTGCTTTGCGCACCCAGCGATCCTGACAAACATGGATGTTAAAATCACCAATTACTACACAGTCAAAGTCAACACAGATTATCGACAGCAGTTCACCAAAGTCAGCAAAAAAGGTTGCACAGCAGGGGGCCTGTAGATATTTAGAAAAATAACTCGAGAAGAGGAATTCAGCTGAAGAGCCACATATTCAAAAGAAGCTAAATTTCCATAAGACATCTTTTTACATTGGAGGAAACAAAATGGCAGTCCACCCCCTTTCTTATGCACTCTAGCTTCATTCATAAAACTGAAGTTGGGAGGGGTAAGGGCGGCTGCACTGTTATCTTGGTCCAACCAAGTTTCAGTTAAAAACATGAAATTAAGATTGTGAGTGATTATAAAATCATTGATTAAAAATGTTTTTCCTGCCAAAGACTCCAACAGGGGGGAGGAAGGAGAAAGGGTGTCTGGAGATATAAAGATGACCTGTATGGGGATTGGGGGACTGAAGATGGTGAATCCTCAGAGGTGGTTGTTAGTGAGTGGGAGGGAGACTCTTCCTCTTGGCTCTCATGTATCCCACCAGAGCTCTCTTCCTGTAGGAGCTGTGATGATTCTCCTTCAAGATTTCTGGCATGTTGTGTTATGTCTTCTTCTTGTTTTGATCCCTCTTGTCCTTGGCAGTGGGAACAGATGAGTGACGTAGAAAGTAAAACAGGTTGGAGCTGAACAATTTTACTCCTGACTTGTTAAGGCAAAGTCCATCTGCCTTAAATAGATATCTGCAGTTACATAGAAAGTTAAATTTTTCAATTAAATGCACTGAATGGACAGTACATGCCGTTGAGAGCCACGTGTTCAATGCTAACAATCTGCTAAATCTCTCAACTCCTCTTTGGTTTGGCGGTAGAGGGCCACCGATAAACACCTCACCATTCAGAGAGCTGACTGTGTTCAAAAGATTATTAAAGTGCTCTTTCAACACTTCAGACTGTTGATTCACAACATCATTGGTCCCTATGTGCAGTATGATGTTTTTCACACTAGGATGTTCAGCCACAATATGCAGAATTCTTTCTGCCAAGTCAGAGACCATATCCTTCGGAAAGCAGAGTATTTTGGTGTTCTTACTGCACATATTTCTTACATCTTTTACAGCAGAGTCACGCACAATCAGAGTTTGAGGCCCAGTCATTAGCTTTCCTTGTAGCCTTTTACTTTCTGATTTACAA
>NW_025740828.1:0-2413 GCF_021292245.1 Micropterus dolomieu
ACACAGAGAGAGAGAGACACAGAGACACAGTAACACACAGAGAGAGACACAGTAACACAGAGAGAGAGAGACACAGAGAGACACAGTACCACAGAGAAACACAGTAACACACAGAGAGAGAGAGACACAGAGAGACACAGTACCACAGAGACACAGAGAGAGAGAGAGAGAGAGAGAGACACAGTAACACACAGAGAGAGAGACACAGTAACACACAGAGAGAGAGACACAGTAACACACAGAGAGAGAGACACAGTAACACACAGAGAGAGAGAGACACAGCAACGCAGAGAGAGAGAGACACAGCAACGCAGAGAGAGAGAGACACAGCAACGCAGAGAGAGAGAGACACACAATAACGCAGAGAGAGAGACACAGTAACACAGAGAGAGAGACACAGTAACACAGAGAGAGAGACACAATAACACAGAGAGAGAGACACAATAACACAGAGAGACACAATAACACAGAGAGACACAGTAACACAGAGACACACAGTAACACACACAGAGAGAGAGACACAGCAACGCAGAGAGAGAGAGACACAGCAACGCAGAGAGAGAGAGACACAGCAACGCAGAGAGAGAGAGACACAGCAACGCAGAGAGAGAGACACACAATAACGCAGAGAGAGAGACACAGTAACACAGAGAGACACAGTAACACAGAGAGAGAGAGACACAGAGACACAGTAACACACAGAGAGAGACACAGTAACACAGAGAGAGAGAGACACAGAGAGACACAGTACCACAGAGAAACACAGTAACACACAGAGAGAGAGAGACACAGAGAGACACAGTACCACAGAGACACAGAGAGAGAGAGAGAGAGAGAGAGACACAGTAACACACAGAGAGAGAGACACAGTAACACACAGAGAGAGAGACACAGTAACACACAGAGAGAGAGACACAGTAACACAGAGAGAGAGAGAGACACAATAACACAGAGAGAGAGACACAATAACACAGAGAGAGAGAGAGAGACACAGTAACACAGAGAGAGAGAGAGAGAGAGACACAGTAACACAGAGAGAGAGAGAGAGAGAGACACAGTAACACAGAGAGAGAGAGACACACAGCAACACAGAGAGAGACAGCAACGCAGAGAGAGAGACACAATAACGCAGAGAGAGAGACACACAATAACGCAGAGAGAGAGACACAGAGAGACACAGTAACACAGAGAGACACAATAACACAGAGAGACACAGTAACACACACAGAGAGAGACACACAGTAACACAGAGAGAGACACAGTAACACAGAGACACAGTAACACAGAGAGAGACACAGTAACACAGAGAGAGAAACACAGAGACACAGTAACACACAGAGAGAGACACAGTAACACACAGAGAAACACAGTAACACACAGAGAAACACAGTAACGCAGAGAGAGAGACACAGAGAGACACAGTAACACAGAGAGAGACACAATAACACAGAGAGACACAGTAACACACACAGAGAGAGACACACAGTAACACAGAGAGAGAGACAGTAAGAGAGACCCAGAGAGACACAATAACACAGAGAGACACAGTAACACACAGAGAAACACAGTAACACAGAGAGAGAGAGAGAGAGACACAGAGAGACACAGTACCACAGAGAAACACAGTAACACAGAGAGAGAGAGAGACACAGTACCACAGAGAGACACAGAGACACACACAGACACAGAGAGAGACACAGTAACACAGAGAGAGAGAGACACAGAGACACAGTAACACACAGAGAGAGACACAGTAACACACAGAGAGAGACACAGTAACACAGAGAGAGAGACACAGAGAGACACAGTACCACAGCGAAACACAGTAACACAGAGAGAGAGAGACACAGAGAGACACAGTACCACAGAGAGACACAGTAACACAGAGAGAGAGAGAGAGACACAGAGAGACACAGTACCACAGAGAGACACAGAGACACACACAGACACAGAGAGAGACACAGTAACACAGAGAGACACAGTAACACACAGAGAGAGAGAGACACAGTAACGCACAGAGAGAGAGAGACACAGAGAGACACAGAGAGAGACACACAAACACACAGAGAGAGACACAGTAACACAGAGAGAGAGAGACACAGTAACACAGAGAGAGAGACACAGTAACACAGAGAGAGAGACCCAGAGAGACACAATAACTCAGAGAGACACAGTAACACAGAGAGAGAGACACAGAGAGACACAGTACCACAGCGAAACACAGTAACACAGAGAGAGAGAGACACAGAGAGACACAGTACCACAGAGAGACACAGTAACACAGAGAGAGAGAGAGAGACACAGAGAGACACAGTACCACAGAGAGACACAGAGACACACACAGACACAGAGAGAGACACAGTAACACAGAGAGAGAGAGACACAGAGACACAGTAACACACAGAGAGAGACA
>NW_025740829.1:0-1727 GCF_021292245.1 Micropterus dolomieu
TCAAGCAGTCTTCAGTGATCCCACTGAGCCCTTCACATCCATTCTGGTTCTGGCCTCTGTGGTCACAGCCCCTCCACCAGGTAGGCCATACATCCCTCTCACATTTCTTAAACTCTCCTGTTCCTTTTCCTTTTAATTCCTCTTTAAGCCTCTTTTTCATTTAAGTCTCTCCTGACTGAGCTGAATAGGAAGTGTTTTGGTGAGAATGTGGACATGAGACAAACAGGCGTTTATCAAATTCTGATGAAAACTACTTTAACCCCTGGATGTCCTGGTTTTGGTTGTGAGTTTGGTGATTTCCTGTTTTCTTTTGTTAAATCCTTCCTCGTGGGTCTTTGTCAGTTCACTTCCTGTCCTTGAGTTGATTTTTGTTTCCACCTGTGTCTCGTTTCCTCCACCTCTCTTGGGTATTTAAGTGTGTGTATTCCTTTTTGTCTAGTGTTGACTCCCTGTGTTTTACAATAAGCACGCCATTTGTTTTCACTCTGGAATTTGGGAGTTTTACCTGGCTAGGTAACTGAAAAATGTTCAAATCCAGGTTTATTGTTTCACATGTATGACTACTACTTTATTGAACGCAGATTACATTTCATTCACAGTTAACATGAGCTAGAGGAAATGAGATGTTTGCTAAGAAAAGAGTAAGTTGAAACGTAAAACTTGAAATGATAAGAATTATGAATTAGAGATGATAATGCAGACTGTATTTTATGATAGTGTCTTTGGTTCTGGTTCAGCATTGTGTGGGTCTGACTTTCTACAATACTTGGTGACTCCTGTTTGTGGCACCCATGAACTGGTGAACTTGATTCATCCTCATCTACAGACTGCAGACATTACGTTAAACAAACAAGGAGATTGTATCTTTGTAAAGGTGCTTACAGACTAAAAGCAAAGTGAGCGTTGTGGGCGCTGCGTTTACATACAAAGTCAATGCAAAGACACAAAGCGCTGCGATTTCCTGTCGGGTGGAGCGAAGGCATGAGCTGAAAATGTTCAACTTGAGCAAGAAAGTCGCAGCGTTTAGCAATAAAACCCCCGCGAGGAAAGCGTTGCAAAGATTAAATTTGCGTTTGGTCTGAATGCAGGATAAGAGCTCAGTTCACTGAGGCAAACGCCTGCTGTTTCCTTTACGTCCTGGAAAAAAAGTTGACCCCTCAATTGTCACTGTATAATTCGCACTCTGTCTGAATCCTTGCTTTATCTGCTCCCTGCTTGACGTAACATGACACTGGAAGGTTAGAGGTCCTCCAGAGGGAAGGTTTACTACTAGAAGGGGACAAGAGGAGGGAGGTGGTTCTACTAGTAGAGGCAGAACATTCATAGTAAAGTGTCACGGGTCGGGGAGCTGAGTGCAGACTGAGGTGAGGACCCAAATGCAGACAATGGCAAGGCGAGGAGGTTGCAGTTCAAAAACGTTTATTAATTCAAAAGACTAACTGAAACAGGCTTACAAGGAGCTCGAGGCAAAGTCCAAACAAATGTAATCCAGAACACAAGGCGATCCAAAAACACAGGGAATAATCAAGAACAAGGAAAACAAAGGAACACTCAACATTAGACGCAAGGACGTGACAAAGACTGGCGAGACAAGCAGGCATAAATATACACAGGGACTAACGAGCGGGGCGGGAGCAACACAGGTGAGCGGGATCAGGACTAACGAGGCAGAGACAGAGAGACAAGCAGGCAGGCAGAGAGACAGCAGGGGGAAACAGAGAGAACAC
>NW_025740830.1:0-3226 GCF_021292245.1 Micropterus dolomieu
CTCCTCATTATCTCTTCCCTCTTTCTATCACCTCTTTTCTGTTTGTCGTCCTCCGATCTCTCCATCGCTTTGTTTCTTTTCTCCTCCTTTTTGTTAATCAAAAAATCACTTTTACTTAAAAACAGGTAAAAGAACAATAACGACAAAGTGACTAAAAAAGGAGAAAAAGACGTAAAGCATGAAAATAAAGACGAAGGGCTTCTTCTTCTTCACCTCCTCTCTCTCTCTCTGACAGATGGCGGGTCATCAGGCAGATGTCACGGCGACTGATTGATGATTGGTCCCTTCAGGGAGCGCCTGTCACCTGGCTCGTGTGATTGGCTCCCCGACAGCTTGAGGGAAATCACCCCTCCGCTCGACCGATCTACAGTTACAACCAAACCACCGGAGAGAGAGGAACCGCAGGAGGAAAAATAAAGACGTTTCAACAGTTTTCTCTCCTGAAATTAAAGCGATTATACTTCAGGACTACAGGTCTTCCTCATGATCGAGATGATTCACTGACATGTTCTGAATATTGAAAGTCTTCACAGGACCTAAGTACAAGTACAAAAGTAATGCACTAATGACTTCAGAAGTTTTGATCAGTTTCTAACTGTGTGTCTTAAATATCTACGCTCCTCTCACTGTGACACGAATCCAACTCTCACTCAAAACATTGATCTTTAGCAACCAGACATGTTTCATCTGTATTTTATTACACACCATGACGATGGTTATTTAGAAACATTGCATAGTGTGTGATTTCATGGCTGATATTTGTGTGTATATTTGGATCTATGACTGATTTTAGTGTTTAATGTTTTGGTTTCATTAGTGTTTGTGTCGACCTGCCCAGGAACTGCAGACAGACATTAGCTAGTAGCTGAATCTGGTTCGATGCATCTTTTCTCCTTACATCAGATTAATGTTGGTGTATTTGGTCATTGACAAATAAATGTAATAAACAAACTAAGCAATGCAGTAACCCATCAGTGCTCTGCTAACTGCTTTGCTGCTGCATCACCTGGAAGCTGTGCTGCTGCTGCAGATAGTAGCATTTCAAGGCAAGGCAAGTTTATTTGTATAACACATTTCAACAATAAGGTAATTCAAAGTGCTTTACATAAAACATAAAAGCAACAGGGAAATATAAAAAAGACAGGCAGGTCTCTCACTTTTGCTTATTTTACTCCTTTGATTCATCATCTCCCACTCTATCCCCCCTTTTTTTACACTTTGGGACTCTAACGCTAAGGGGACTCCAACCCTTTAACACTTAGGGACTAACCCTAAGGGGACTCTAACGCTAAGGGGACTCCAACCCTTTAACACTTAGGGACTAACCCTAAGGGGACTCCAACCCTAAGGGGACTCCAACCCTAAGGGGACTCTAACCCTAAGGGGACTCTAACCCTAAGGGGACTCTAAGCCTGCCTTAGATACAATCGTTGCTGTAAATCAGGATTATCAACGCTACAAACTCCGGTAAAGTGGTTGAGAGTGGGACCCCTGTCAACGAGTTACTTAGGCCTTCAAAAGCCCCACCTCCACCGGTGGGCTCCACCTGTAGGCTCCACCTGCGAGCTCCACCCGTGGGCTCCACCTGTGGGCTCCACCGGCACCACGGTGAGGAAACATCGCGAAAATACAATTTGCAATACACTTTGGTATTTCTACTTTTCCGTAAGTAAATGTTTTGAGACACTGCCACCCTCCTTGAAATCCTTTGAGTTCTACTAATTAGAAAAAGCAAATGTATTTTTAAAGCAACATAATGCTGCCTAAATTACACTAAACCTTTACCACGGTGATATAGTTTAGTAAACCCCCGCCCCACCGACCACCTTTATACGACTTGTGTTGAGTACACTTAAGTACACTTAATATAATCCAGGAATCCAGGTAATAAATGTCTTAGAAGGATATAAATGTAATTTGTAGGAGACAGATCACTGGCTGTTGAAGGAAGACTCCACACAGTTCAGAGGGGAGCTTTACACAATGAAAGAGAGCTGAGAGGAAATTTTGTACCTTAGAAAAAGTGATTTTTTTACTCCTCGTTGAACACACACTGAGGTTTTAAAGCAATATTCTAAATGTTTGTAGCCAAATTTCTTAGATCTCCAATGCTGTCGAGCTCTAAAGGTTTTTCTTCGCATGACTTTCTTGTCCATTTTGTGAAACAATGAAAGACTGAATATGCCACGAAAACACTTTGAATATAGAAGAAAATGGGTCGGTTGAAAGTGAAAAAGAAAACCTCCGAGGGCGTCGGCGGAGGCAGCCTGAGAAAAAGAACTAGAAGAGTGATGTGAGTGACGGGGTCGAGGAGGAAGGAAGGGGATGAGCGGATGGTAGAAGTGCAGACTTGGCAGCAGTTTTTTTCCACACACCTGTCTAGGATTTCATTTGAAGGATGTGCCCCCCCCACCCACCAACAGGCCACACACTGTCTGACAGACACACACACAGACCGGACCTCATCCAGAAAACTTTTTCCCTCTCTTTACTTATATTTAAAGGAGCTGGAGGCGAACGTGATCGGATTCTGACAGAGTAATTATTCCCCAAACTGTAATCGCAGAAAATGTTCCGCCTCGATTGAAAAGGCTATTGTGCAGGAACATATTACGTTTCTTCCTCTAAAGACTGTCTGGAATAAAACCGAGCAGCTGGTGTTGCTCACATCTTCCTCAGGAGTTTGAGAAATTAATAAAAACATGTTTAACCTGTACAAGTCAAATGAATCAGACACCAGGCAAAACACTGAATCCAGCTGCAGACGGTAAAATGTTCTTTCTCAGTGATCTTCAGTCTAATCAGTGTGTTTATATTAACTATTCATCAAATGACGGTTCAGTGCAGTGTTACGGTCAAGACCACCTAAACCAAGACTGAGTCAAGACCAAGTCCAAGGTAAGGCGAGACCGAGTCAAGACCAAGTCCAAGGTAAAGCGAGACCGAGTCAAGACCAAGTCCAAGGTAAAGCGAGACCGAGTCAAGTCCAAGTCCAAGGTAAAGCGAGACCGAGTCAAGTCCAAGTCCAAGGTAAAGCGAGACCGAGTCAAGACCAAGTCCAAGGTAAAGCGAGACCGAGTCAGGTCCAAGGTAAGGCGAGACCGAGTCAAGACCAAGTCCAAGGTAAAGCGAGACCGAGTCAAGACCAAGTCCAAGGTAAAGCGAGACCGAGTCAAGTCCAAGTCCAAGGTAAGGCGAGACCGAGTCAAGTCCAAGTCCAAGGTAA
>NW_025740831.1:0-2064 GCF_021292245.1 Micropterus dolomieu
CGTAACAGACAGACGTGTTCATAACAGACAGACGTGTTCCTAACAGACAGAATTGTTCGTAACAGACAGACGTGTTCATAACAGACAGACGTGTTCCTAAAAGACAGAAGTGTTCCTAACAGACAGACGTGTTCCTAACAGACATGTTCCTAACAGACAGACATGTGCCACACAGACAAACATGTTCATAACAGACAGACGTGTTCGTAACGGACAGACGTGTTCGTAACAGACAGACGTGTTCCTAACAGACAGAATTGTTCGTAACAGACAGACGTGTTCCAAACAGACATGTTCCTAACAGACAGACATGTGCCACACAGACATGTTCCTAACAGACAGACATGTTTGTAACAGACAGACGTGTTCCTAAAAGACAGACGTGTTCCTAACAGACAGACGTGTTCCTAACAGACATGTTCCTAACAGACAGACATGTGCCACACAGACAAACATGTTCATAACAGACAGACGTGTTCGTAACGGACAGACGTGTTCGTAACAGACAGACGTGTTCGTAACGGACAGACGTGTTCGTAACAGACAGACATTTTCCTAACAGACATGTTCCTAACAGACAGACATGTGCCACACAGACATGTTCCAAACAGACAGACATGTTTGTAACAGACAGACGTGTTCCTAAAAGACAGACGTGTTCCTAACAGACATGTTCCTAACAGACAGACATGTGCCACACAGACAAACATGTTCATAACAGACAGACGTGTTCGTAACGGACAGACGTGTTCCTAACAGACAGACGTGTTCGTAACGGACAGACGTGTTCGTAACAGACAGACATTTTCCTAACAGACATGTTCCTAACATACTGACGTGTTCCACAAAAACATGTTCCTAACAGACAGACATGTTCCAAACAGACAGACGTGTGCCACACAGACGTGTTCCAAACAGACAAACATGTTCGTAACAGACAGACATGTTCCTAACAGACAGACGTGTTTGTAACAGACAGACGTGTTCCTAACAGACAGACGTGTTTGTAACAGACAGACGTGTTCCTAAAAGACAGACGTGTTCCTAACAGACAAACATGTTCGTAACAGACAGACGTGTTCCTAACAGACAGACATGTTCCTAACAGACAGACGTGTTTGTAACAGAAAGACGTGTTTGTAACAGACAGACATGTTCCTAACAGACTAATATGTTCCTAACAGACAGACGTGTGCCACACAGACGTGTTCTTAACAGACAGACGTGTTCGTAACGGACAGACGTGTTCGTAACAGACAGACATTTTCCTAACAGACATGTTCCTAACAGACTGACGTGTTCCACACAAACATGTTCCTAACAGACAGACACGTTCCACACAGACATGTTCCTAACAGACTAATATGTTCCTAACAGACAGACGTGTGCCACACAGACGTGTTCTTAACAGACAGACGTGTTCGTAACGGACAGACGTGTTCGTAACAGACAGACATTTTCCTAACAGACATGTTCCTAACAGACTGACGTGTTCCACACAAACATGTTCCTAACAGACAGACACGTTCCACACAGACATGTTCCTAACAGACTAATATGTTCCTAACAGACAGACGTGTGCCACACAGACGTGTTCTTAACAGACAGACGTGTTCGTAACGGACAGACGTGTTCGTAACAGACAGACATTTTCCTAACAGACATGTTCCTAACAGACTGACGTGTTCCACACAAACATGTTCCTAACAGACAGACACGTTCCACACAGACATGTTCCTAACAGACTAATATGTTCCTAACAGACAGACGTGTGCCACACAGACGTGTTCTTAACAGACAGACGTGTTCGTAACGGACAGACGTGTTCGTAACAGACAGACATTTTCCTAACAGACATGTTCCTAACAGACTGACGTGTTCCACACAAACATGTTCCTAACAGACAGACACGTTCCACACAGACATGTTCCTAACAGACTAATATGTTCCTAACAGACAGACGTGTGCCACACAGACGTGTTCTTAACAGACAGACGTGTTCGTAACGGACAGACGTGTTCGTAACAGACAGACATTTTCCTAACAGACATGTTCCTAACAGAC
>NW_025740832.1:0-686 GCF_021292245.1 Micropterus dolomieu
CATTCTAACCTCACGCTCTGACCTCACGTTCTAACCTGTCATTCTAACCTCACGCTCTGACCTCACGTTCTAACCTGTCACGTTCTAACCTCACGCTCTAATCTCACGTTCAAACCTGTCATTCTAACCTCACGCTCTGACCTCACGTTCTGACCTCACGTTCAAACCTGTCATTCTAACCTCACGCTCTGACCTCACGTTCTGACCTCACGTTCTAACCTGTCATTCTAACCTCACGCTCTAACCTCACGTTCTGACCTCACGTTCAAACCTCGCGTTTTTATGACACGTTCTAACCTCACGCTCTAATCTCACGTTCAAACCTCGCGTTTTTACGACACGTTCTAACCTGTCATTCTAACCTCACGCTCCAACCTCACGTTCTGACCTCACGTTCAAACCTCGCGTTCAAACCTCGCGTTTTTACGACACGTTCTAACCTCACGCTCTAATCTCACGTTCAAACCTGTCATTCTAACCTCACGCTCTGACCTCACGTTCTGACCTCACGTTCAAACCTCGCGTTTTTACGACACGTTCTAACCTCACGCTCTAATCTCACGTTCAAACCTCGCGTTTTTACGACATGTTCTAACCTGTCATTCTAACCTCACGCTCTGACCTCACGTTCTAACCTGTCATTCTAACCTCTTGTTCTGACCTCACGTTCTAACCTGTCATTCTAA
>NW_025740833.1:0-1609 GCF_021292245.1 Micropterus dolomieu
GACGTCACTTGTATTTCTAACTTATTGATTAGTTGAAAGGAGCAGTGAGAGTGGTCGTTAGCAGCGTGTTGCTGGTCTGAGCTGTTGGACCAGTTCAGGACCAAGCAGACTGGTTTTATACCAGTTCAAGTTGCTCACCAGTAGCTGTGCTGGGTAACAGGGAGGATCTCTGACTAACAGTCCAGCTACTGGTCAGGGTCATAGTCTCCTGATGAGGATCCAGGTCTCCTGATGAGAATCCATGTCTACAGATAAGGGTCCAGCTACTGGTCAGGGTCAAGGTCTCCTGATGAGGGTCTACATCTACAGATAAGCCCTCCCTAAGCCCCATCTCCACCATCACCTCTGTTTGTTACCATGGAAACATGACCCCACCTCCTGCTCTTCATCATCCTGTTTTTTTATTTTCTTACTGGAAGTTTATGGACTGTTTCTGTAACTTGTTCACTGTCAGAGTAGAAACTTTTATAATATTAATTTTCTTTACTGTGACCACCTGAGGGAAACTTACCTGTCTGTCTGTGGATCTTTACTGCGACCACCTGAGGGAAACTTACCTGTCTGTCTGTGGTCCTTTACTGTGACCACCTGAGGGAAACTTACCTGTCTGTCTGTGGTTCTTTACTGCGACCTCCTGAGGGAAAGTTACCTGTCTGTCTGTCGTTTTTTACTGTGACCACCTGAGGGAAACTTACCTGTCTGTCTGTCGTTCCTTACTGCGACCACCTGAGTGAAACTTGCCTGTCTGTCTGTGGTTCTTTACTGTGACCACCTGAGGGAGACTTACCTGTCTGTCTGTGGTTCTTTACTGTGACCACCTGAGGGAAACTTACCTGTCTGTCTGTGGTTCTTTACTGTGACCACCTGAGGGAAACGTACCTTTCTGTCTGTCGTTCTTTACTGTGACCACCTGAGGGAAACTTACCTGTCGGTCATTCTTTACTGTGACCACCTGAGGGAAACGTACCTGCCTTTCTGTGGTTCTTTACTGTGACCACCTGAGGGAATCTTACCTGTCTGTCTGTGGTTCTTTACTGTGACCACCTGAGGGAGACTTACCTGTCTGTCTGTTGTTCTTTACTGTGACCACCTGAGGGAGACTTACCTGTCTGTCTGTGGTCCTTTACTGTGACCACCTGAGGGAAACTTACCTGTCTGTCTGTCGTTTTTTACTGTGACCACCTGAGGGAAACTTCCCTGTCTGTCTGTCGTTCCTTACTGCGACCACCTGAGTGAAACTTACCTGTCTGTCTGTGGTTCTTTACTGTGACCACCTGAGGGAGACTTACCTGTCTGTCTGTGGTTCTTTACTGTGACCACCTGAGGGAAACTTACCTTTCTGTCTGTCGTTCTTTACTGTGACCACCTGAGGGAGACTTACCTGTCTGTCTGTGGTTCTTTACTGTGACCACCTGAGGGAAACTTCCCTATCTGTCGGTCATTCTTTACTGTGACCACCTGAGGGAAACTTACCTGTCGGTCATTCTTTACTGTGACCACCTGAGGGAAACGTACCTGCCTTCCTGTGGTTCTTTACTGTGACCACCTGAGGGAAACTTACCTGTCTGTCTGTCGTTCTTTACTGTGACCACCTGAGGGAAACTTACCT
>NW_025740834.1:0-1005 GCF_021292245.1 Micropterus dolomieu
ACGGTAGGCGGACGGAAAGACGGACGGACGGGCAGACGGGCAGACAGACAGACGGGCAGACAGATGACGGGCAGACAGACAGAGAGCGGACGGACAGGTAGACGGACAGACTGACGGACAAAAAGACAGACGGTAGGCGGACGGAAAGACGGACGGACGGGCAGACGGGCAGACAGATGACAGGCAGACAGATGACAGACAGGCGGGCAGACAGATGACAGACAGGCGGGCAGACAGATGACAGACAGGCGGGCAGACAGATGACAGACAGGCGGGCAGACAGATGACAGACAGGCGGGCAGACAGACGACGGGCAGACGGGCAGACAGATGACAGACAGACAGATGACAGGCGGGCAGACAGATGACAGACAGACAGATGACAGGCGGGCAGACAGATGACAGACAGACGGGCAGACAGATGACGGGCAGACAGACGACGGGCAGACAGATGACAGACAGACGGGCAGACAGATGACGGGCAGACAGATGACAGACAGACGGGCAGACAGATGACAGACAGACGGGCAGACAGATGACAGACAGACGGGCAGACAGACGACGGGCAGACAGATGACAGACAGACGGGCAGACAGATGACAGACAGACGGGCAGACAGATGACGGGCAGACAGACGACGGGCAGACAGATGACGGGCAGACAGATGACGGGCAGACAGACGACGGGCAGACAGATGACAGACAGACGGGCAGACAGACGGGCAGACGGACGACGGGCAGACGGGCGGGCAGACGGACGACGGGCAGACAGATGACGGGCGGACGGACGGACAGACTGCGGACGGACAGACGGCCGAACAAAAAAACAGACTGTAGGCGGACGGAAAGACAGACGGACGGACTGACGGGCAGACAGACAGACGGGCAGACAGATGACGGGCAGACAGACAGAGAGCGGACGGACAGGTAGACGGACAGACTGACGGACAAAAAGACAGACGGTAGGCGGACGGAAAGACGGACGGACGGGCAGACGGGCAGACAGA
>NW_025740836.1:0-2905 GCF_021292245.1 Micropterus dolomieu
GTGAGGAGCTGCAGCAGGGGAAGGCCACGCTCATGTGCCTGGCCAACAAGGGCTTCCCCTCAGACTGGAGTCTGGCCTGGAAGGTGGACGGCAGCAGCGGCAGCATCTGGGAGGAGAGCAGGAGCCCCGGGGTGCTGGAGAAGGATGGCCGCTACAGCTGGAGCAGCACCCTGAGGCTCCCTGCAGACCAGTGGAGGAAGGTGGGCTCTGTGACCTGTGAGGCCACCCAGGGCTCCCAGGCTCTGGTCTCAGAGACACTGAGGAGAGACCAGTGTTCCCAGTCCTGACCTGACTCACTGGGACTCTGCTACTGGTTTTACTCTGCTACTGCTCTCAGCCTGCGCTCTGTAACTCTGTCTCTCTCTTTGTTTCCCTCAGTCACTCTCTAATCACATGTTTCATGGATAAAGTTTGTTATCTTGTAAGTTTCATTATTTCAACACAATAAAGACAAATTCATCAAATCAGTTGTTTTGATTTATGTTATGGTGAAAGTAACATATGTTTTTTATAATAGTTCATTGATATCCAGAAGATTTTTACTCTATAATTTAGGGGTAGCTGTGACTCAGGAGATAGAACAGGTTGCCCATTAATTGGAAGATTGGCGGTTCAATTCCCAGCTCCTCCAGGCTGCATGTCAAAGTGTCCTTGGGCAAGATACTGAACTCCGAATTGCCTCTGGTGGCTGTTCCACCAGTGTATGAATGTGTGTAAATCGTAGTTTCTGTTTGAGCACTTAATGAATTAATCTCTAAACATCATGTCAAAGTTTTGGGTGTTCCAGTTATGCTGACTGTGACTACCTTAACAAATTGGAAAACATGACATTTGAAAGTACATTATTTTCAGTGTTAGAATATATTTAATTTTTCTCAGTAACTTGTAACAGATAATTAACAATAAATACAATAAGGATTTGAAATTAAGAGGAGTAAAAGAACAAACCCCCATAAAAAGAAAATACTCAACCTCAACATTTGACGTCACTAAGACAAAACTGAGAAATATCTTGGAGCTTTTTTTCTGATCCACATTCTGGAGACTGAAATTACACTTATTTAAGATACTGTAGAGATCTCATCTTTTGATCAGAATAAGACAGAGATGGGTTTTTGCTCCTTGGGCCAATATGAGAAAACTGAGACATATTTGAGAAGAATCCTGAGATCCCAGGAGTCATAGCTGAGTTTTCTTTGAGCTCTTTCTCTGATCTCATGGTCCAACGTCCAGGAGACTTAAATTAGACTTATTTAAGATCAGTTAGAGATCTCTTGTTTGGATCAGAATCAGACGTAAATTAGATTTTATATGGTTGTTTCTCATGAGATGAATTTGAGAAGTGGGATAAACGGCCTTTGGTCTCACCTTGGTATTAAAAGCAGCTCATTTGTGTCTAGGAGAAAAGAAGGAAACAACTATGAGATCTCATCTTGGATTTTGCTTTCCTATGGGTAAGTTTTCAACATTTTTAATCATGTAAGTTATGTAATCATGACAACTGCAAGTGTACAGATGTTTATATTTGCAACAGTGGTGTGCAAGTGAACAATACTCATAAAACTGGGAGCACTAAATCCCAGAAGAAGCCATTCTTGCATAATGTTACTTTAAAGTAATATTTTTTTGTGATTGGAGGGATCTATAGGTTTTGTTTGGACCATTTTTGATTATAGAGTTATCTGATGCTGATCTGTGTCTTCATATTTTCTTTTATCTGGAAATAGTTGAAGTAGCTGTGATCCAGTGTTAAGCTGATGTCAAAGGTCATGACCAAGACTTCTCATTAACAGTCTCAGGTTGGTTCCTCTTGATTATTTAGCAACTCACTGATGAACATGGGACGTAATTTGACCAAATCTGTATGTTTACAATACCAAAGCAAATTCATGTGTGTGTCCTCAGTGAAGTGTATCAGTCTCTGCAGTAGCTTCCAGCTGCAACAGTAAGTTCAGTTTTTGTCAGTCTGACTGTACCTAGCCTGCATGTCTTTGGATGGTGGGAGGAAAGAACCCACACGGACATGGGGAGAACATGCATACTCCACACAGAAAGGCCGGGGCAACCAGAGTTTGAATCCACGACCTTCTTGGTGTGAGAGACGACAGTGCTAACCACTGCACCTGTGTCTGATGCTGATCTGTCTTTATATTTCCTTTAAACTGGACAAAGTTGAAATAGTTGCGAGTCAGAATGAGATAGAGGTCAAAGGTCATGGCCATTGTATGTGCAGTATGTTTTGTGTGTGTGTGTCCAGTGAAGTGTATCAGTCTCTGCAGTAGCTTCCAGCTGCAGCAGTCACTTCAGTTTCTGTTCAGTCTGACGGAGGGAGGTTTTTGTATGACGCTTTTTCACTGTGTGAACACATACTGACTGTTGATATAGTGTCGACTCTGACAGTAGTAAACTGCTGCATCTTCAGTCTGGACTCCACTGATGGTCAGAGTGAAGTCAGAGTTTGATCCACTGCCTGTAAAACGATCTGGAATCCCTGATGCTCGAGTGCTAGCAAGGTAAATGAGTCGTTTAGGAGTTTCTCCATCTCTCTGTTGGTACCAGGATAAATAGTTCCCACTTTCTACATTTTGGCTGGTCCTACATTTGATGGAGACGGAGGCTCCCAGAGCAGAGCTCACTGCTCCAGGCTGAGTCACTGTGACCTGGCCTCTGGACTCTGAGGATACAGAGACAAAAACATAAAGCAGCGTCATGGTTTTGTGGGCTTCATTTCAGAGGGACGGATGTTCATAGAGGAGAGGAGTTTGATTCTCTGGACTTTACCTGTGAAGCAGCAGCAGAGGAGAGTCCAGATGAGGACGCAGATCAAAGTCATGTTTTTGATGAGGAGGATTTCTGTGGCTTCTGTTGTCATGAAGGACAGCTGTCAGTCATCCAGTGTTCAACT
>NW_025740837.1:0-1949 GCF_021292245.1 Micropterus dolomieu
ATTATTTAAAAAATTTTAATGTAGTGTTAACAATGTTGAGGTTTGGACTGACATGAACAATTGTAGGCCAACCTCTAATCTCCCTGTTCTTTCAAAAATCTTGAAATCATTAGTTGCTATCTAGTCATATTTGGACTCGCATAACATTTTAAATGAAATGCAGTCCGGTTTCAGGTCAGTGCATAGTACAGTAACCACCACTTTAAAAGCTATGGATGACTTCAAAGAGGCTATAGATAACAAATTTACCTGTGTATCATTGTTCTTAGACCTTACGGAGGCCTTTGCTGAGAGCCGGCTTTGGATGCAAAGCAGCTAAATGGTTCCACAGTTACCTGACCAGTGATCCACAAATGGTTAAACATGGCAACGACATGTCAGATCCAGTCCTTGTTGTTTTTCTGTTGTACCTAATGATGATGTTGTGATTGGTTCTTATTGTTGCCTGGTTATCTGTTAGATTCTGCTATCTGATCCTGTCTTGACTAAGTCTCACTTGTAAAAGAGGTTTTAACCTCAATGTGACTTCCTAGTTAAATGAAGGTTAAATAAAAAAATAAACGTTGGTTGGACAGAACAGTAATATAAAGGTGCCACTTTGGGCTCTGGGTAACTATGACGACAGTTCTCAGTATTTAATTTTTTTTAGTTTTTTACAATTAGTTGATTGATTAAGGGAAAATGATCAGCAGATTAATTCATAATGAAAATAATTATTGGCAAAATCCTGCTTTGACATGAATGCATGAGGAAAAATAGACATAGCATAGAGTTTTGGTGTTTCCTGTCACTGTGGGCTGCAGAGCACAGTAGTACACAGCAGAGTCTGTCACTGCAGCAGAGGAGATCTGCAGATGAAACTCCTTTGCTGTTTTGTCATGTGCAAAAGAAAACCCTGCTTTCTTTGAATATTCTGCGATGAGAAAAAATAGACCAAGATTTTTATTTTTATTTCATTGTGAAATTTATATTCTTTATTACATTTATTTAATCTTGCTTTAGCATATAGAAAGCATTCAAAATATATTTTCATGTCTGCCATCTCCTTGAGCCCTGTTGCTACATCCCGAACCCCACTACCCATAATGCTCCTGTGAATCCTCCCCCAGTGTTTCATTAGCAGCTGGAACCACAGTGACTCTGATAAAACAGGAATTAGCAGAATCCATCTGATATGAAGCTGTGGTTTGAATACCACTTCCCTCCTCTTTGAAGAGTAGTCAGATATCTGGGTTCAGGTTTTTGTACAGCCTCTTCTACACTTTGTATCACTGTGTTTGTAGAGCACAGTAGTAGAGAGCTGTGTCTGCCAGGGTTAGATCTCTGATGGTCAGTGTAGTTGATGTTGCTGATGTTTCAGATTCATATCTTCTATCTGTAATATGTTCACCTGTGAACCCTTTTGCTCCTTTCAAGAGTATAAACTGAGGTGCCTGAAGGTCAGAATGATGTTTGTACCAGTAAAGGTAAATATCGTCTTCATCTGTCTGATAGTTGCATGTGAGTGTGACAGATTGTCCTTCTCTTTCACTGACTTCCTCTCGTACAGGAGAGATTGTGTCTCCAGCTATTAGTCCTGGAAAAAGTAGAGCAAATGAAGCCATTAGACTAACATTGTTCATGAGGCTGAGAGGAGAAGACAGTGGAAAATGGCAGCTGTACAGTGTTACTCTGTGGACACAAACAGCTCAGCTGTTTCCATAAATCTTTAGAAAAGAATAAAAAGATGTTGTGCTTTCTATCTTACCAAAGAAAAGAGCAGCAAGAATAATCCCCAGCCAATGTTCCATCTCTACAACAAGGTTTAAATCAACAGGAGAAACTAGCTGATGTTCAACATTCAGTCTGAGAATTGTTCTCTTCACAGCAGCAGTTATTATTGACAGAATGGTTGAACACAGTGCAGAAGTAGTGCACCGCCTACTTGATAATGTGGCTCAGCTTGGATT
>NW_025740838.1:0-628 GCF_021292245.1 Micropterus dolomieu
CAAACACACTGCAAACACACACAACCCAACCAAATACACAAACACACTGCAAACACACACAACCCAACCAAATACACAAACACACTGCAAACACACACAACCCAACCAAATACACAAACACACTGCAAACACACACAACCCAACCAAATACACAAACACACTGCAAACACACACAACCCAACCAAATACACAAACACACTGCAAACACACACAACCCAACCAAATACACAAACACACTGCAAACACACACAACCCAACCAAATACACAAAAACACTGCAAACACACACAACCCAACCAAATACACAAACACACTGCAAACACACACAACCCAACCAAATACACAGACACACTGCAAACACACACAACCATACACAAACACACTGCAAACACACACAACCATACACAAACACACTGCAAACACACACAACCCCGCCAAATACACAAACACACTGCAAACACACACAACCCAACCAAATACACAAACACACTGCAAACACACACAACCCAACCAAATACACAAACACACTGCAAACACACACAACCCAACCAAATACACAAACACACTGCAAACACACACAACCCAACCAAATACACAAACACACTGTAAACACACACAACCCAACCAAA
>NW_025740839.1:0-1784 GCF_021292245.1 Micropterus dolomieu
CTCCACCTACTACAACAACTCCACCTACCACAACAACGCCCCCTACGACAACTCCCCCTACCACAACACCACCTACCACAACAACTCTCCCTACAACTCCACCTACCACAATGCCCACTACGACAACTCCCCCTACCACAACAACTCTCCCTGAAACATCTGCACCTACAACACTCCCTACAACAACAACACCTACCACAACAACGCCCCCTACAACGACTCCACCTACCACAACAACAACTCCACCTACCACTACAACGCCTCCTACCACAACTCCCCCTGCCACAACTCTTCCTACCACAACAACTCTCCCTGAAACAACTGCACAAATAACACTCCCTACAACAACACCTAGCACAACAACGCCCCCTACAACAACTCCACCTACCACTACAACAACAACGCCCCCTACGACAACTCCCCCTACCACAACTCTTCCTACCACAACAACTCTCCCTGAAACAACCACAACCACGCCCCCTACCACAACAACTCCACCTATCACAACAACTCTCCCTACCACAACTCCAACTACCACAACAACTCTCCCTACAACTCCACCTACCACAACGCCCCCTACAACAACTCCACCTACCACACCGCCCTCTACGACAACTCCACCTACCACAACGCCCACTACGACAACTCCCCCTACCACAACAACTCTCCCTGAAACAACTGCACCTACAACACTCCCTAACAACAACACCTACCACAACAACGCCCCCTACAACGACTCCACCTACCACAACAACAACTCGACCTACCACTACAACGCCTCCTACCACAACTCCCCCTACCACAACTCTTCCTACCACAACAACTCTCCCTGAAACAACCACAACCACGCCCCCTACCACAACAACTCCACCTATCACAACAACTCTCCCTACCACAACTCCAACTACCACAACAACTCTCCCTACAACTCCACCTACCACAACGCCCCCTACAACAACTCCACCTACCACACCGCCCTCTACGACAACTCCACCTACCACAACGCCCACTACGACAACTCCCCCTACCACAACAACTCTCCCTGAAACAACTGCACCTACAACACTCCCTACAACAACAACACCTACCACAACAACGCCCCCTACAACGACTCCACCTACCACAACAACAACTCCACCTACCACAACAACGCCTCCTACCACAACTCCCCCTACCACAACTCTTCCTACCACAACAACTCTCCCTGAAACAACCACAACCACGCCCCCTACCACAACAACTCCACCTATCACAACAACTCTCCCTACCACAATTCCAACTACCACAACAACTCTCACTACAACTCCACCTACCACAACGCCCCCTACAACAACTCCAACTACCACAATGCCCCCTACGACAACTCCACCTACCACAACGCCCACTACAACAACTCCCCCTACCACAACAACTCTCCCTGAAACAACTGCACCTACAACACTCCCTACAACAACAACACCTACCACAACCACGCCCCCTACAACGACTCCACCTACCACAACAACTCCACCTACAACTCCACCGACCACAACTCCCCCGACAACAACACCACCTACCACAACAACTCCCCCTACAACAACTCCAGCTACTACAACAACTCCACCTACCACAACAACGCCCCCTACGACAACTCCCCCTACCACAACAACTCTCCCTGAAACAATTGCACCTACAACACTCCCTACAACAACACCTACCACAACAACGCCCCCTACGACAACTCCCCCTACCACAACTCTTCCTACCACAACAACTCTCCCTGAAACAACCACAACCACGCCCCC
>NW_025740840.1:0-2098 GCF_021292245.1 Micropterus dolomieu
TGGTGCATTATCCTGCTGGAAGTAGCCATCAGAGGATGGGTACATGGTGGCCATAAAGGGATGGACATGGTCAGAAACAATGCTCAGGTAGGCCGTGGCATTTAAACGATGCCCAATTGGCACTAAGGGGCCTAAAGTGTGCCAAGAAAACATCCCCCACATCATTACACCACCACCACCAGCCTGCACAGTGGTAACAAGGCATGATGGATCCATGTTCTCATTCTTTTTACGCCAAATTCTGACTCTACCATCTGAATGTCAACAGAAATCGAGACTCATCAGACCAGGCAACATTTTTCCAGTCTTCAACTGTCCAATTTTGGTGAGCTCTTGCAAATTGTAGCCTCTTTTTCCTATTTGTAGTGGAGATGAATGGTACCCGGTGGGGTCTTCTGCTGTTGTAGCCCATCTGCCTCAAGGTTGTGCGTGTTGTGGCTTCACAAATGCTTTGCTGCATACCTCGGTTGCAACGAGTGGTTATTTCAGTCAAAGTTGCTCTTCTATCAGCTTGAATCAGTCGGCCCATTCTCCTCTGACCTCTAGCATCAACAAGGCATTTTTCGCCCACAGGACTGCCGCATACTGGCTGTTTTTTCCCTTTTCACACCATTTTTTGTAAACCCTAGAAATGGTTGTGCGTGAAAATCCCAGTAACTGAGCAGATTGTGAAATACTCAGACCAGCCCTTCTGGCACCAACAACCATGGAACGGTATGGCAAATTCCTTTGTTTTTGTTGTTCACTGAAGACATTTGGGTTTAAGATCAAAAGAGTATGAGAAAATGAGTATGAGACAAGAGTTCAGAAATTCAGCTTTTATTTCCTGGTATTCACATCTAGATGTGTCAAACAACTTAGGACATACCACCCTTTGGATTAGACCACAGTATTCTTAGGTGAGCAAAAGTAAAGGAACAAATAATCTTAAAGTAAATAACATTTAATATTTAGTGCATAACCCTTGCTTGCAATAACTGCCTCAAGTCTGCGACCCATCGACATCAACCAACCTGTTGCATTCTTCATTTGTGATGCTATTCCAGGCTTTTACCACAGCTTCTTTCAGTTCTTGTTTGTTTCGGGGTGTTTCTCCCGTCAGTCTCCTCTTAAGGAGGTGAAATGCATTTTCTATTGGGTTAAGGTCAGGTGATTGACTTGGCCTGTCTAAAACCTTCCACTTTTCCACCCTGATGAAGTCCTTTGTTTTGTTGGCAGTGTGCTTTGGGTCATTGTCCTGCTGCATGATAAACTTCCTCCCGATTAGTTTCAATGCATTTCTCCGTAAATTGACAGACAAAATGTTTCTGTAGACTTCTGAATTCATTCTGCTGCTACCATCATCAGTTACATCGTCAATAAATATTAATGAGCCTGTTCCAGAAGCAGCCATGCACGCCCAAGCCATGACATTACCTCCACCATGATTCACAGATGAGCTTGTATGCTTCGGATCATAAGCAGTTCCTTTCTTTCTCCACACTTTGGCCTTTCCATCACTTTGCTAGAGATTAATCTTGGTCTCATCAATCCATAAGATTGTGCTCCAGAACTTTTGTGGCTCATCTCTGTACTTCTTTGCAAATTTTAACCTGGCCTTCTGATTCTTACTGCTGATGAGTGGTTTGCATCTTGTGGTGTGGCCTCTATATTTCTGCTCTCTGAGTCTTCTTCCAACAGTGGATTGTGAGACCTTCACCCCTGCACTGTGGAGGTCGTTGTCGATGTCACTGATATTTTGGGGGTTTTCTTCACAGCTCTCACTATATTGCTGTCATCAACTACTGTTGTTTTCCTTGGCCGACCTGTTCGACGTCTGTTGCTCAGTACACCAGTAGTTTCTTTCTTTTTCAGGACATTCCAAATGGTTGTGCTTGCTATGCCCAATGTTTGTCCAATGGCTCTGGTTGATTTTCCTTCTTTTCTCATCTTGACAATGGCTTGCTTTTCTCCCATAGACAGCTCTCTGGTCTTCATGTTGGTTTATCCTCTTTAACAGAAAATGCAGTCTTTATAGGTTTGAACCAAGGATGAAAACTTAGACTAGTCATGCAGAGCAATTTAATGTTTGGACAATCAACCTAAAAGGCAACACCTG
>NW_025740841.1:0-1370 GCF_021292245.1 Micropterus dolomieu
ATTTAAGGATGCGATTCCATCAGCTCTAAATACATTATCTAGTCACAAAGTAACGGAGGACTCCTATGCTAATTTCAGTCCCTCCCAAATCGATCACCTTGTTGATAGTGCTGCAGGCTCGCTGCGAATGACACTCGACTCTGTAGCCCCTCTAAAAAAGAAAATACTAAAACAAAGACGGTTAGCTCCATGGTATAATACTGAAACTCGCAAATTAAAGCAAATATCGCGGAAACTTGAGAGGAATTGGCGTTCCACCAAAGTGGAAAATTCTCGTTTAATTTGGCATGATAGTCTTAAAACTTATAGGAAGGCCCTCCGTAATGCCAGAGCAGCGTACTACTCGTCATTAATAGAGGAAAATAGGAACAACCCAAAGTTTCTTTTCAGCACTGTAGCCAGGCTGACAGAGAGTCACAACTCTATTGACCCAAGTATTCCCATAGCTCTCAGTAGTTACGATTTCATGAGCTTCTTCATGAGGGGCGGCTGGGCTGAGGTAGAGCGGGTTGGCTGTTAATCGGAAGGTCGGCGGTTCGATCCCTGGCTCCCCCCTGGTTGCGTGTCGAAGTGTCCTTGGGCAAGATACTGAACCCCGATTTGCCCCTGGCGGCTATTCCGCCAGTGTATGGTTGAGTGTGAATGTTAGTTTCTGTTTGAGCACTTAGGATGTGTGAATGTGTGTGTGACTGGTGAATGCAGTTGTAGTGTAAAAGCGCTTTGAGTGGTCGAAAAGACTATAAAGGAGCTATACAAGTACGGAGTATTTATTTATATTTATTCTTTAATGATAAAATTCTAGCTATTAGAGACAAAATTCACCAAGACCTGCCCTCAACTGGCACCGACTTATCTCTTAACTCAGGAACCTTAGAAGCAGCTGTAGAACCAGATACATGTTTAGACTGTTTTGCTTCCCTCAATCTTTACCAACTAACTTCAATAATTCCTTCATCTAAACCATCAACCTGCCTCTTAGACCCCATCCCGACTAGGTTGCTTAAAGATGTTTTACCCCTAGTCAGCACCTCTATACTAGATATGATCAATCTATCTTTATCAACAGGCTATGTACCACAGTACTTTAAAGTAGCTGTAATTAAACCTCTTCTCTTGATCCGGATGTTTTAGCCAACTATAGACCTATATCTAACCTTCCATTTCTCTCTAAGGTTCTGGAGAAAGCAGTTGCCAAACAGCTGTGTGACTTTCTACAGAGCAATAGTTTATTTGAGGATTTTCAGTCAGGATTTAGAGCTCATCATAGCACAGAGACAGCACTGGTGAAAATTACTAACGACCTCCTTATTGCATCAGACAAAGGACTTGTCTCTGTACTGGTTTTATTAGATCTTAGTGCTGCATTTGAT
>NW_025740842.1:0-1188 GCF_021292245.1 Micropterus dolomieu
CAGCAGTGTCTATCTCATACCTGCTTCTTACCTCAGCAGTGTCTATCTCATGCCTGCTTCTTACCACAGCAGTGTCTATCTCATGCCTGCTTCTTACCTCAGCAGTGTCTATCTCATGCCTGCTTCTTACCACAGCAGTGTCTATCTCATGTCTGCTTCTTACCTCAGCAGTGTCTATCTCATGCCTGCTTCTTACCTCAGCAGTGTCTATCTCATGCCTGCTACGACCTCAGCAGTGTCTATCTCATGCCTACTTCTTACCTCAGCAGTGTCTATCTCATGCCTGCTACGACCTCAGCAGTGTCTATCCCATGTCTGCTTCTTACCACAGCAGTGTCTATCCCATGTCTGCTTCTTACCTCAGCAGTGTCTATCCCATGTCTGCTTCTTACCACAGCAGTGTCTATCTCATGTCTGCTTCTTACCTCAGCAGTGTCTATCTCATGCCTGCTACGACCTCAGCAGTGTCTATCTCATGCCTACTTCTTACCTCAGCAGTGTCTATCTCATGCCTGCTACGACCTCAGCAGTGTCTATCCCATGTCTGCTTCTTACCACAGCAGTGTCTATCCCATGTCTGCTTCTTACCTCAGCAGTGTCTATCCCATGTCTGCTTCTTACCACAGCAGTGTCTATCTCATGTCTGCTTCTTACCTCAGCAGTGTCTATCTCATGTCTGCTTCTTTCCACAGCAGTGTCTATCTCATGCCTGCTTCTTACCACAGCAGTGTCTATCTCATGCCTGCTTCTTACCTCAGCAGTGTCTATCTCATGCCTACTTCTTACCACAGCAGTGTCTGTCTCATGTCTGCTTCTTACCTCAGCAGTGTCTATCTCATGCCTGCTTCTTACCTCAGCAGTGTCTATCTCATGCCTGCTACGACCTCAGCAGTGTCTATCTCATGCCTGCTTCGACCAGAGCAGTGTCTATCTCATGCCTACTTCGTACCAGAGCAGTGTCTATCTCATGTCTGCTTCTTACCTCAGCAGTGTCTATCTCATGTCTGCTTCTTTCCACAGCAGTGTCTATCTCATGCCTGCTTCTTACCACAGCAGTGTCTATCTCATGCCTGCTTCTTACCTCAGCAGTGTCTATCTCATGCCTGCTTCTTACCACAGCAGTGTCTATCTCATGCCTGCTTCTTACCTCAGCAGTGTCTATCTCATGCCTGCTACGACCTCAGCAGT
>NW_025740843.1:0-394 GCF_021292245.1 Micropterus dolomieu
GGGAGGAAAAGGTATAGGAATGGGCCGGAGCAAAGCAGGAAAAGGCAGAGGAATGGGCCGGCGAAAGGGAGGAAATGGCAGAGGAATGGGCTGGCGCATAGGAGGAAAAGGTAGAGGAATGGGCTGGCGCAAAGGAGGAAAAGGCAGAGGATGGGGCTGGCGAAAGGGAGGAAATGGCAGAGGAATGGGCTGGCGCAAGGGAGGAAAAGGCAGAGAAATTGGCTGGCGCAAAGGAGGAAAAGGTAAAGGAATGGGCTGGCGCAAGGGAGGAAATGGCAGAGGAATTGGCTGGAGCAAGGGAGGAAATGACAGAGGAATGGGCTGGAGCAAAGGAGGAAAAGGCAGAGGAATGGGCTGGGGCAAAGGAGGAAAAGGTATAGGAATAGGCTGGCGC
>NW_025740844.1:0-1045 GCF_021292245.1 Micropterus dolomieu
GCCAAAAGGCCGAGAAGCGATCGGCCACATTTCCCCTCCCTTTCTCCCACTCGTCATCGAGAGGCTACAAGAGCCCGAGTCGTTCGGTAGCCTCTGTCCAAAAGCCAGGCCTTCGTCTCTCCGCAGCCCGATTGGATAGAGCCTGCCGTGACCTGGGGAGGGGTAGGGGAACGGGCGTGGCCTGGTACTTGGGACTCGAGAGGCAGAGTGAGGCTTACCGTGAGGGTAGTGACCGGGACGACTAGGCTCGTCGGCGGCTCTGGAGGAGGGGCCTGTACTTACTCGGGTTTCTCTTCATAACGTACAAGTCTTTCGCCTTTTACTAAAGACTTCCGTGGAGAGGGACGCCAATGAGTTAAAACTATTTTTGGCAGGCTCTGCCGTGTGGTCGAGCCTCGTGCGTTTGTCAAAAGGAAATAAAACGCCGCCCTCGCCAAGGTTGAGCGGTGCGACGAGGCGCGCTCGGGAGGAGGTGCTGAGACGCAGCCGTTGTTATGCGCAGTTGAAACCACTGCGCCACGGCAGGGGGAGAACTGCTCCGGGAGGTGGGCGCTGGAAGCAAGCAGTGGGGGTTATCGCTTCTCGGCCTTTTGGCTAAGATTGAGTAAGAGGAGGATCTGTTGACAGTCTACAATGACATCGTCAGCCAACTCACAGCAAGGTGCATGCCGTGCTGAAAAATACGCTCAGGTTTGTGTGGAACAGTACTGATGAGTTAATGGAGAGAAAGATTTTTGGACAAGCCATTCTGTTTGGAGCTCTGTGCCTCAAGATTGACGACCTCCTGTGTCTGCAGAAAAACGCCACAGACAAGTATTACGACGTCACGTTTTACACCGTTACCAAGATGGAGGAGGTGAAAGGATTAGCACTTCGATTGGCGGACGGATTGCTGAAAAACTTCAGGGTGCTCAGCCTCTGTCGTACTGGTGAGCGCATTGTGACTGTGCACATTTACAACCCTTGGGTGTCAGAGGAAGCAACCAGGTATTTTCTTGCCAGGTACGTGACTGTGTTAACAAGTATGGGAGACGTTAAGGATGTG
>NW_025740845.1:0-3546 GCF_021292245.1 Micropterus dolomieu
AATAAGATAAAAACAATTCACAGTCATCATTACTTCCAGCTGAGGCACAAGGAGGGGTTGGGTTTACCAGCTGATCCACAGTCTTAAACAGAAACCTGGGATTGTGTTTATGTGTAGTAATGAGTTCAGAAAAATAGTGTGTTCTCGCATCCTTAATCATGTTATTGTAGTTAATTAATAAATCCTTGTTGGTGTTGGAATCAGACAGGTGTTGGCTTTGGCTCTGAAAGAATGCGCAAAACTTTGAAACACTTTGTTCATTAAAGAAGCGAGAACACACGGAGCTTGGTGAGGCGGCATGAGTAACAGGCGAATCGCAGCTAAAAACAATACATCTGTGGTCAGATATGGTCATGTCCACTAATTCCACAGAGGAAATGCTGACACCCAGGGTAAAAACCAAGTCCAGTGTATGACCACGGTTATGTGTTTGCCCTTTGAAATGTTGTTTGAAGTTAAAAGAAGTGGTTATATTTAAAAAGTTAGTTGCATTAACATTGTTGGGGTCATCAACATGAATATTAAAATCGCCACAAAGAACAATTCTGTCATAATTTAAAACCAGAGTAGATAAAAATTCAGGAAGTGGTTACTCTCAGCAGCTCACCAGACTGCGCCCCGATCCTCAATCCTCCTCTGCGCTTCCACAGACCGGTCTGAGATGTTACGAAACAGTTCACTGTTCTGATCAGCCCTTTGATGTGAAACCTTCAGCTTTTCGTTCACCCCATTTAAGCACTCTTTAAGTTCTCCAGACAGCTTTTGGGTAAATTTGCTGGCGGCTGTCTCACCAATTTTACGATATATTAGGGAGATTCCAAGATCGATAATCAGGAAGCCCACTAACAAAATTCTAATTATCCATAAATCTTTAATGTCCTCCACAGATTAAACATCCAAGCAAACCGCTTGCCAGGTCTCCCACGAGTCGCGAGCGTAGCCTGCAGCGAATGTTCCACTGGGACAGTTTGGCTCACCCGATGAAGCACGTCTCTGGGTGAAAATCTTGTCAATAGCGCTGAGTGACCAGTTGATTAATTCCATTTTGATGGTTTCAGGGGAACAGCAGGCAGGTGGTCAAAAGAGAAAAGATTCCACACGACCAGAGTAGACAGAAAATAGGAGCAAGCCAAGATAAGAGGGGAGAGTAGGAAAAGCACGACTGCTCTCTACAGTAGCAGGAAGTTAAGAGCTGGCAAAAGGAAAGTGTTTTAATGTATACACAGACTCAGCTTATGCATATGGAGTATGTGCATGGTAATACCTGGAAACAGAGAGGGTTTTGTAGAGCAGATGGAACTCCTGTAATACACGGAGAAGCCATTTCTGCATTATTAGAAGCAATCCATGAACCAATCACAGTAGCAATTATAAAATGTCCAGCACACCAGAAAACAGACACACTGACAGCTCGAGGTAACAACCGAGCAGATGAAGCCGCTAAGCAAGCAGCTATAGGGGAAGTCATGGGTCCGGTAGTGGCAGTTGAAGATGGTGAACCACTCACAAATTTGTTCTCTCTCATTGCAGCACAAGCAGCAGCTGATGTGTATGAGAAGTCCATGTGGCTAAAGAAAGGGGTCAGACAAGTAACTGAGGATGGACCACAGAAAGGACTATGGAAAGGTCCTCATGGCCATTTTGTACTGCCAATTTGTTTGACCTAAGGAATGCTCATGGACCAGATCATTGCTCCAGGGGACAGGTACTCAAGCGCCTACAGGCAGTATGGTGGCTACTGTATCTGGAATCCACCGTAAATAGAACATTGAATGAATGTCAGGGCTGTGCTCTTTTTAATACAAGAAAGTCATTCTCAGCCCCACTGGCTCACATTCCTGCACCAGATGGCCCATTCAGACATCTCATAATAGACTATGTAGACATGACAAAACCAGTAAACAGGATGAGGTATATCCTGGTTGTGGTTGACAGATTTAGCAGATGGATTGAAGCAACACCAACCACCAGCCCAGACTATAAGTCAGTGGCAAAGTTCTTATGTAGGAAGGTTTTTCCGCGATTTGGCTTGCCAGACAAGATCAGTTCAGACAATGGACCACACTTAAGTCATAAAAACAATGCTTCAAATGTTAGGCATTAAACAGAGATTTGGGTGTGTATATCATCCCCAATCACATGGAACAGTGGAACGAGCTAACGGAACTCTGAAAGCCAAACTAGCTAAAATAATAGAAGACAGCAATGGCAAACTCAAGTGGGTGGACGCTTTGCCGCTAGCACTAATGGCTACGAGGTCGCAAACTAACAGAATAACGCACTTAACACCACGTGTAATGTGCACAGGGAGGCCGATGCCTGTCCCATATTTGAGAGCTGCATATGAAGAACAGTTGGAAAATGAATTTGCAAGTTATGTCCAGCATTTAACTAGAATCCACAGATCTTCCAAGAGGTCAAAGGGGACACAGAGGAAAGAGACCCTGCCATACCTGAGCGACAACAAACTATACGCCCAGGTGAGTGGGTGTACGTCAAGGTGTTGAAAAGAAAGTGGAACCAACACCGACAAGAAGGCCCGTTTAAAGTTGTCCTAGCAACACCATCAGTCTTAAAAGTAGAAGGTAAGAACGTTTGGTTCCATCTAAACCACTGCTGCAGAGCAAATGAGCCAGAAGGAGCACCTGAGACAGTAAGAAGAAGAGGGCAAGCGGGATCTAATGGGGATGGTGACACCGCCCTGCCGGGGGGAGAGACGATCTGACAGATTGGCCGCCAGACGAACCAGCGCTAGACAAACCAGTGAAAGTGCAGCAAGTAGTGGATCCCTACCACCGAGAGAAGATGTCACAGATGCAGATAGTACACCCCATAAGTCAGCAGAACAGTCAGAATCAGACAGAGATGCCCATGAATCAGAAGGATCAGATGACTCAGGTTCAGAAGGAGATACCCAGGAGTATAGAGCAGGACAGGGAACCAAGTCCAAGTACAGAGCCAGGAGCAGGGTCAGCTTCAGGTTCAAGGAACAACCCCAAGGTCATGTACAGGTTCATGTACATACGCAAGTCCGAAAGAAAACAGCTCAGGAGCAGGAGAAGAATCAGTTTCAGAACGAGACAGCCCCTATACGGGAACAGAAACAGAGCCCGAAAGAAACAGATCCAGGTGAGGGACAAACAGAAACTCCAAGACAGGCAGATGGTGATGTGGGTTACAGTGATGGCAGTTCTGGTACTGCTAGCATGTCAGGTTCCAGACATGATTCCCCAGAAGGAGATCATTCCTCCGAAACAGGGACAGATGATTGAATGTGCACTAGCAGTAGCAGCAGTACAGAAATGGAGATGGCCAAAAAACAACAACCTAAATTTGACTTATGTAAAACAAATTATGCATAAAAAGATCCTGACTCAAGGCCCAGGAGGCTACATACTAGAAAATCAGCCAGCTGATGAACAATGTGAAGCTGAAGGGGTGGTGACAATAACGGCAAACTGTAGCTCTGACAGATGCACAGATGGAGCGACTGGAACAACTGTAGATGGAAAACTGGCCCACAAACTGATTAAATCCCCAACACGC
>NW_025740846.1:0-1625 GCF_021292245.1 Micropterus dolomieu
GTGTAACTTAACGGTCTGATAACTTTTAACAAACAAAAGAAATAAAAAAAGCTAGTAAGTTGCTGGAAACGAGGGAAAAGCCGAGGTCGCGGCGCTTCGGGTGTGTGGCTTGAAACGAACAAAGAGCTTTCGCTGCAAGCCGGGCCGAACTTCTTAGGGCGTTGCTGGGAGACGGGGCACGCTGTGCGCATGCCGAAGTGCACGGGAAGAGAGAAGAGGGCAAGAGAGCGAGCGAGCGTCGCTGCTTTTGTTTGTTGGGGCGTGGTTCCCAGAGGGGCAGTCCTTTGTTCCCCTGAGGGCTCGTTTCCGGTTTCCTGACAGTCTTTTAATATGTCTATTCTAAAATCTATTTGCGCATATTGTAATCAAATATCTTCCCACATTCAGACCTTAATTGTCAAACGGGTATACCGTTCTTAGTTTTAAGCATTTGATAAAAAGGAAAACAATTGTCAGTAGTTAAACCTTAAGGTTAGCATTTCCTAGGAATCACATCAGATGAGAGGAACTTAACATATCATTTCTAAAGGAAGTGTCAGAAAGTGTCGGGAACAAAGCATTGGTTACAACATAAAATGAAGAAATGTCAGGGATCCTTGCTGAAAATTAACTTATTTAGATTCTTTTCAACAACAACATGTCTTCCTCTACTCTCTTTGTTTGTTTCCCTGTTCTTCCTCTTAAAGTGCTTGTCTGGTACTGAGGTTGCAGAACTGGTGTGATGGGAGAATGAAAAACACACAGACGTTACTGTTTCATTTATTTATTTTATTTTAAATATTTTTTTAACACACACGCTTACCGTTTTATTTATTTATTTTATTTTAATTTCATTTTTATATATATAAATACATATTTTTATTTTCAACACACACACACACACACACACACACAATTACTGTTTTATTTATTTATTTAATTTTTAATTATTTTTTTAAACACACACACGCTTACTGTTTTTGTATTTATTTTATTTTTAATATATTTTTAGTTTTTTAAACACACACACACACACACACACACACACACACACACACACACACATACACACACTTACTGTTTTATTTAATTTAATTTTTAATATATTTTTATTTTTAACACACACACACGCTTACTGTTTTATTTATTTATTTTATTTTTAATATATTTTTTAACATACACACACGCTTACTTCTTTATTTATTTATTTTATTTTATTTTTAATATATTTTTTTTAACGCACACACGCTTACTGTTTTATTAATATATTTTTATTTTTTTAACACACACCTGAAATATTTCTCTGTGATTTATTTACCTGGTAACCAGAGACTACCTGACAACAACACAGTGACCTACAGCAGCGTGAAAGCTTCCTCTTCTTCTGCTGGAGCCTCAGCTGATCCCAGCGACCTCTACGCCACCGTCAACAAACCAAACAAATAAGAGACCACAGTGTAGTTACAGCTCATATCATTACAGGTAATTTACACTGAGAACTGATAAATGTTTTATTATTTGAATTATTTTATGATAATATATGGGACATTTAGCTTGATGAACTTGCTGTCAGGCACTTTAATGTGCTAGTGCTGTGTTGTAGTTAAACATGTATTAGTTTTTACTGTTATTTCTGTATCAGCTGT
>NW_025740847.1:0-773 GCF_021292245.1 Micropterus dolomieu
GCACCCACAACAACAACAACTGAACCCACAACCACCACGGCTGCACCCACACCAACAATAACTGAATCCACAACCACCACGGCTGCACCCACAACAACTGAACCCACAACCACCACGGCTGCACCCACAACAACAACAACTGAAGCCCCAACCACCACGGATGCACTCACAACAACAACCACCACGGCTGCAGCCACAACAACAACAAAATCCACAACCACCACGGCTGCACCCACAACAACAACAACTGAACCCACAACAACTACAACTGAAGCCACAACCACCACGGCTGCACCCACAACAACAACAACTCAAACAACAACCACCACGGCTGAACCCACAACAACAACTGAATCCACAACCACCACGGCTGCACCCACAACAACAACAACTGAACCCACAACCACCACGGCTGCACCCACAACAACAACAACTGACCCCACAACCACCACGGCTACACCCACAACAACAACAACTGAACCCACAACCACCACGGATGCACCCACAACAACAACCACCACGGATGCACCCACAACAACAACAACTGAACCCACAACCACCACGGCTGCACCAACAACAACAACAACAACTGAATCCACAACCACCACGGCTGCACCCAAAACAACAACAACTGAACCCACAACCACCACGGCTGCACCCACAACAACAACAACTGAACCCACAACCACCACGGCTGCACCCACAACAACAACAACTGAACGCACAACCACCACGGCTGCACCCACAACAACAACAACTGAACCCACAACCAC
>NW_025740848.1:0-687 GCF_021292245.1 Micropterus dolomieu
TATTCTGCCCATAATGTCCAAGGTGCTCCAGAGTCACTTGGAATCCACAGGCACTGATTCCTGGGTAAACATCCAGGAACCGGTACACCGTTCACGCTGGCAGTCCACAGACAGGAATAGGCACCCGTTCCCGGGTATGGGTACAGCTACAAGGCCACCTTCAGCCGGAGGTCCTCACTCACAAACAGACGCTCATTCCTGGGTGGACATTCAGGAAAAGGATCCAGTCCGCCTGGAAGTCCCTAGCCAGGATCAGACGCTCTCCCGTCCAAGTCCTAAGCAGGCCCTGCCAAGCCTGGCTTCCGAGATCAGGCGAGATCGGGCAGTCCCAGGCCGGAATGGCCGTAAGCTGCCTTTGCACACTCCAGAAGGGCCTTCAAAACACGATGTAACATTTACACAGCACTGTGTACAGGATAGGGAGAAAAAGAAGCAGCATCAGCAGCAGCAGCAGCAGCAGCGCCCCCTTCTGTTTCCTAAAGAGACGTTCAAAAGATCTCCTTTCACCGAAGCGCCCTCTGCCGTTTTTCGAAGGCGAAGCGAAAAAGGCTTACAGCACCGGGTATTCCCAGGCGGTCACCCGTCCAAGTACTAACCAGGCCCTGCTTTGCTTAGCTTCCGAGATCGGACGAGATCGGGCGCTCCCAGAGCGGTGTGGCCGTAAGCCACTCAGGCACCCCCAAACGG
>NW_025740849.1:0-2047 GCF_021292245.1 Micropterus dolomieu
GTGCTCCAGAGTCACTTGGAATCCACAGGCACTGATTCCTGGGTAAACATCCAGGAACCGGGACACCGTTCACGCTGGCAGTCCACAGACAGGAATAGGCACCCGTTCCCGGGTATGGGTACAGCGACAAGGCCACCTTCAGCCGGAGGTCCTCACTCACAAACAGACGCTCATTCCTGGGTGGACATTCAGGAAAAGGATCCAGTCCGCCTGGAAGTCCCTAGCCAGGATCAGACGCTCTCCCGTCCAAGTCCTAAGCAGGCCCTGCCAAGCCTGGCTTCCGAGATCAGGCGAGATCGGGCAGTCCCAGGCCGGAATTGCCGTAAGCTGCCTTTGCACACCCCAGACGGGCCTTCAAAACACGATGTAACATTTACACAGCACTGTGTACAGGATAGGGAGAAAAAGAAGCAGCAGCAGCAGCAGCAGCAGCGCCCCCTGCTGTTTCCTAATGAGACGTTCAAAAGATCTCCTTTCACCGAAGCGCCCTCTGCCGTTTTTCGAAGGCGAAGCGAAAAAGGCTTACAGCACCGGGTATTCCCAGGCGGTCACCAGTCCAAGTACTAACCAGGCCCTGCTCTGCTTCCGAGATCGGACGAGATCGGGCGCTCCCAGAGCGGTGTGGCCGTAAGCCACTCAGGCGCTCCCAAACGGCCCTTCAAAAGATGTTCTACGGCTAATTGACAAAAAACGTATTCTGCCCATAATGTCCAAGGTGCTCCAGAGTCACTTGGAATCCACAGGCACTGATTCCTGGGTAAACATCCAGGAACCGGGACACCGTTCACGCTGGCAGTCCACAGACAGGAATAGGCACCCGTTCCCGGGTATGGGTACAGCGACAAGGCCACCTTCAGCCGGAGGTCCTCACTCACAAACAGACGCTCATTCCTGGGTGGACATTCAGGAAAAGGATCCAGTCCGCCTGGAAGTCCCTAGCCATGATCAGACGCTCTCCCGTCCAAGTCCTAAGCAGGCCCTGCCAAGCCTGGCTTCCGAGATCAGGCGAGATCGGGCAGTCCCAGGCCGGAATGGCCGTAAGCTGCCTTTGCACAGCCCAGAAGGGCCTTCAAAACACGATGTAACATTTACACAGCACTGTGTACAGGATAGGGAGAAAAAGAAGCAGCAGCAGCAGCGCCCCCTGCTGTTTCCTAATGAGACGTTCAAAAATTCTCCTTTCACCGAAGCGCCCTCTGCCGTTTTTCGAAGGCGAAGCGAAAAAGGCTCACAGCACCGAGTATTCCCAGGCGGTCACCCGTCCAAGTACTAACCAGGCCCTGCTCTACTTAGCTTCTGAGATCAGACGAGATCGGGCGCTCCCAGAGCGGTGTGGCCGTAAGCCACTCAGTCGCCTGGAAGTCCCTAGCCAGGATCAGACGCTCTCCCGTCCAAGTCCTAAGCAGGCCCTGCCAAGCCTGGCTTCCGAGATCAGGCGAGATCGGGCAGTCCCAGGCCGGAATGGCCGTAAGCTGCCTTTGCACACCCCAGAAGGGCCTTCAAAACACGATGTAACATTTACACAGCACTGTGTACAGGATAGGGAGAAAAAGAAGCAGCAGCAGTAGCAGCAGCGCCCCCTGCTGTTTCCTAAAGAAACGTTAAAAAATTCTCCTTTCACCGAAGGGCCCTGTGCCATTTTTCGAAGGCGAAGCGAAAAAGGCTTACAGCACCAGGTATTCCCAGGCGGTCACCCGTCCAAGTACTAACCAGGCCCTGCTCTGCTTAGCTTCCGAGATCAGACAAGATCGGGCGCTCCCAGAGCGGTGTGGCCGTAAGCCACTCAGGCGCCCCCAAACGGCCCTTCAAAAGATGTTCTACGGCTAATTGACAAAAAACGTATTCTGCCCATAATGTCCAAGGTGCTCCAGAGTCACTTGGAATCCACAGGCACTGATTCCTCGTTAAACATCCAGGAACCACGACACCGTTCACGCTGGCAGTCCACAGACAGGAATAGGCACCCGTTCCCGGGTATGGGTACAGCGACAAGGCCACCTTCAGCCGGAGGTCCTCACTCACAAACAGACGCTCATTCCTGGGTGGA
>NW_025740850.1:0-339 GCF_021292245.1 Micropterus dolomieu
ATTCCTCTGCCTTTTCCTCCCTTGCGCCAGCCCATTCCTCTGCCTTTTCCTCCCTTGCGCCAGCCTATTCCTCTGCCTTTTCCTCCCTTGCGCCAGCCCATTCCTCTGCCATTTCCTCCCTTGCGCCAGCCCCATCCTCTGCCTTTTCCTCCTTTGGGCCAGCCCATTCCTCTGCCTTTTCCTCCTTTGGGCCAGCCCATTCCTCTGCCTTTTCCTCCCTTGCGCCAGCCCATTCCTCTGCCTTTTCCTCCTTTGCGCCAGCCCATTCCTCTGCCTTTTCCTCCTTTGCGCCAGCCCATTCCTCTGCCTTTTCCTCCCTTGCGCCAGCCCATTCCTCTG
>NW_025740851.1:0-3911 GCF_021292245.1 Micropterus dolomieu
GCCTAGTAGGCCTATTTATTTTCATTCATTACACAATATGAATAAGCTATGCAGACAGTTGTAAAGAAAGAACATCTTTTTCTTCTGTTCTCTACTTGTTATAGTTACACAGTATTAGGGGTGTGGGCTGTATTAAAAGTATGCACTGTTCTCCCATGCTCTAACACACAGTAACGATGAAATGTGTGCTGTTCTCACATTCTTCCTCTGTATGTACACATAAACAACAAGGCAGGGAAATATAAAAGGAATTTATTTTATTGTTTGTGTACATTATTGTTCAGTGTACATGGTCACATCTGAAACAAACTTTACGTGCTTGATAACTCTCCCACCCCGCAGACATCTACACGCCAATACCGATTTATATTCATAACGGCAAGTGCTATGTAGCTCCACATAGGGGACACAGGAAGTGACATATAGGACCTTCATGCGGCGTCGGAACCGCGTAGGAAATTCACAGCCGCACCGGCAGTGCTCCAGAATATGCAACTCGGCCGGTTCACGCGCGGACGCGCTACAAGTGCGAGGGCCCGCCCAACGCTGCTTGCAGCTTTAATTGGTTTTTGTGATTAATATATTTAATATCTTCTGGATCGATTACCATTACTTTTCATCTAGATGAACAGTAATGACTTGGTGGACCAAATAGCTGCTAAACTAGTGACATTAGCATCCCCCTCAGCTGTAGGCTTTTCAGACCAACTTGAGCTCTCATTCATTTGAATGGAGGTCCCGCAGCGTAGCAGGGGTGTCATTGCAGTGGACTTCTGGAAAATAACGCAGGGTTGTCAAATCCGGCAAGGCGCTGCCGATCACATACATGCAAACACATTCCTGGTAGATGTCTTAGTAATGAGAATGCTGTATTTCTACTGTTTAACTCAAATTGTTGCAATTAAAGATAAATAGGTGCTGCCATTAAAACTGTGTTGTAAAATCCTGTCTGTGAGTATTACAAACCATTGGGAGTGTTGTAGTGCCTGATAAGCCTGTAGGTGCATTAATCTGTTACTCATACTAGTTTTTCAGGGACCAGGATGATTGTGGAGGGTTTAAAGCCAGAGGAAACTTCACAAAGCTCCAGTGATCTGTTGAAGACCTGCGTGAAGATGGGGGCCAGCTGGTCAGCACAGATTTTCAGGCAGGATGGTGACACTCCAACTGATCCTGGTGCCTTCCTGATCTTTTGTTTCTGAAAGAGCTGACACACATCCTCTTCACAGATCCTGAGTGCAGGTGTGTGTGTGGGGGGGGGGGGTGGCAGGGAGTAAAGGTGGCCGTTTGATGCCGGAGCGGGAGAGGGGTGTGAATGTGGGCTTATATTACTTTAAAACACATTCAGGTCATCAGCCAGTTGGTGGTTTTCCACTGCGGGGGGTTGGTTTCCTGCAGCTGCTGATGTCCTGCAGGTCTCAACACCGATGCAGTCACAGGCTGAAATGCTGTTTTCCAGCTTCTCAGAGTAGCTCCTCTTTGCTGCTTTGACCTCCTTTGTCAGCATGTTTTTGGCCTGGTTATACAGGATCCTGAGGTGGGATGTAAACACCGACCAGAATAAACAATGAAAAGTCCCACGGTGAATAAAAATGTTTACAGTTTATGAATAATGTCTCTAAGTGAGGACTGCATGATTACCTCAACACTGTGACATCTGTACACCAACCTTCGTTTATGAAGACGCAGATTCCTCCACCCCTCGTCTTCCCTCAAAGCTCCTTTACCTGGTCCACTCGGAGGAGATAGAATCCCAGCAGGTGAAGTGAGCTGTACCAGATGTGCTCGGTTTCAGTGAAGCATAGGGTGGCAGATCTGTAAAAGTCCGTATTTGTTCTGTTGAGCACACAGCAAATTCATCAGTCAAAATTCTAGTGTTAGGTTGAGGTTCTGGTGTTAATTCTGATAAAATGAACTCCGTACAGTGAAAATACATAATAGTGTTGGCGTAAAATTACAGAGTTATCGGTATTCAACACTATGAGTGATACTTTGAACATCCGGGCATTTTGGCAGGTACGCGCGTAGAGGAATTTGCTGGTAACGTTAAGCAGGTGCCAATTGAGGATAACTGTTAACACGAGGAGGTTAGCTAACTTAGTTCATTTTAAGACACTTTGAACTGAAGTTAAGCTAGCTAAACTCTTTTTGAAAATAGTTTTAAGCTATTTGGGTCAAGCATATTATTAAAACGTGTTTAATCTGACACGGCTGTGTGTCCGGTTTTTGTCAGCAAAAATTGCGCGTCTTTTCACTAACGTTAACATTAATCACTTGATATTATTAAGTTGTAGCAATCACGACCACGAGGGTGCCCACTCAAAAACTCAAACTTCAGTTAAGTACATTTTGGCTGAAATATACCTGCTACGTTTCCATAATGCAAACGTGATCATGTATAGTTAACTAGATATTTAAAAAAAAAAAAAAAAGTTTAATCTAACGTTAAGGTTAATTTAGCGTTACAGTTTAACGTGTCTTTCAAAGCAGCGTTTTTATTTAACTGCAGATGCAAGTTTAACATTACTATTTCTTGGCAGGGGCTAACGTTAATTCTGTATGTTGTGCATATAACATTAATGTTGGAAACCCATACCTACAGTATAATCAGTAGGGATGGGGATCGATAACATTACCCGGTTCTAAAAGGACCCGTTTCCAAAATTTCTCAAAACCCGTAAATCAATAAGGTCCGAGCTTATCGATACTGCTATCGAGACTAGTGGGTTGTGTAAGTTTATGTCTTAAGCGTTAAATCTGATTTAACTTGTAGCGCGATGGATAAGACAACTAATGTTTTTTATTAATGGGACCGAAACGCGGTATTAAACGGGCCGGTATAAGTACCAGTCCGGGACAGTTGATAATCAGGCTGCAGCCTCACTGCTGTCTGTCGGCTCCTACATAAGTTACATACACACACATAGACAGCAGGCCAGCAGAGAGACGCAGACGCCGCTCCGTCACGGTGGAGACAAGTTAATTTCAAAATAACATTACTCGAGTTGACGACAGCTACGCTCGTTACTGTAAGTACATGCAATAAAACTTTAGCGAGTAAAAATACATTCCTATATCAATAACCTGTGTGTAGGGTAAACGTGTAACGTTAGAAAGGGTTCATTTGAACTGCTCTGTCCTCAGTCTGTCATCCTGTATGTTTTATACAAGCACAGCTAATATTAGCTTGGCAATTAGCAAAATGTTAAAAACAAGCTAAATTAAAGCTGCAAGCAGCGTTGGGCGGGCCCTCGCACTTGTAGCGCGTCCGCGCGTGACTCGGCCGAGTTGCATATTCTGGAACTCTGCCGGTGCGGCTGTGAATTTGTTACGCGGTTATGTCGCCGCATGAAGGTGTTATATGTCACTTCCTGTGTCCCCTATGTGGAGCTACATAGCACTTGCCGCTATGAATATAAATCGGTATTGACGTGTAGATGTCTGCGGGGTGGGAGAGTTATCAAGCACGTAAAGTTTGTTTCAGATGTGAGCATGTACACTGAACAATAATGTACCCAAACAATAAAATAAATTCCTTTTATATTTCCCTGCCTTGTTGTTTATGTGTACATACAGAGGAAGAATGTGAGAACAGCACACATTTCATCGTTACTGTGTGTTAGAGCATGGGAGAACAGTGGATACTTTTAATACAGCCCACACCCCTAATACTGTGTAACTATAACAAGTAGAGAACAGAAGAAAAAGATGTTCTTTCTTTACAACTGTCTGCATAGCTTATTCATATTGTGTAATGAATGAAAATAAATAGGCCTACTAGGCTCCTCTCTACTTTGACATTTAAGATTAGCTTGTTTGATCCACCTTCATACACATGTGACATTACTGTACAACTTGAGAAAGGTGAGTTGTTTTCTGCTCCAGCCTGCCTAAAAGAAAAGCGTTTTGGG
>NW_025740852.1:0-4252 GCF_021292245.1 Micropterus dolomieu
GTGTAAATCATCCAAAATTTGACGTAAAATTCAAAATGGCCGACTTCCTGTTGATTTTAGGCTATGGCTCCAAGAGGCTTTTTTGTGCGTCTGGACAAGATACACGTACCACAGAAAATTCGTGCACGTAGGTGAAACGTGCGGCGGGGGCTGCTTCGTTAAAGGTCACTTCCTGTTGCCAGCAGGTGGCGCTATGACTGTGGGTAACTGTCGGCATGTACATGTGTTCAGGGCGGGACTCTCATCCTACATGTACAGTTTGGTCCAGATGTGAGCATGTACACTGAAGCTACGACAACTTCCGTGTCATGGCGAAGAGTTGATCTTTGACGCCACGCCACGGACACGCCCATTGACGAAAACTTGCAAATAGCACAACTTTTCATCTTCAATGCCTTTAGAAGGCACAGCAGAAATTTGACGTCGATCCGACTAAATCCCTATGAGGAGTTCGTTAAAGTACGAAGTGTGTAAATCATCCAAAAATGGCCGTAAAATTCAAAATGGCCGACTTCCTGTTGACTTTAGGCTATGGGTTCTTGTAGAATACGGTCGTGCTCGGGCCCTAATTATCAAGTAAAAGCAGCAAATCTTCACGTTTGTGAAGCTGGATCCATGAAAAATACCATACCAAAACAGTTGCCAATTGAATTTCTGTCAATTAGCCTAACTGACATAGTTCTACTAGCTGGACTTGTATAAACTGTTAAGTAATTAAATTTATACCAAAACGTCCTATTATTTAAACTCTTTATACGTTTTGTGTGTAAAAAAGCTTTTTTTTTAAATTAACTAGTAACTGAAGCTGTCAGATAAAGTACAATATTTCCCTTTGAGATGTGGTGGAGTAGAAGTAGAAAGTGGCATGAAAAGAATATACTTCAGTACAACTATCTTGTGTACTTACTGTATGGGGGCAGGCAGTAGAGCGTGTTGCCCGTTTATTCGGAAGGTCGGTGGTTCAACAATGTCAAAGTGTCCTTGGGCAAGATACTGAACCCCGAATGGCCCCTGGTGGCTGTTCCACCAGTGTATGAATGTGTGTGAATGTTAGTTTCTGTTTGAGCACTTAGGCTCAGTGAATGAATGTGTGTGAATGGTGAATGCAGATGTAGTGTAAAAGCGCTTTGAGTGGTCGAAAAAAGACTAGAAAGGCGCTATTCAAATACGGAGCATTTACATTTACTTAAGTACAGTACTACTTTGTTACTGTCCACCACTGGGCTTAGCTCTGGCTACCTGAAACTAAGGAAAGGACTATAAATGTTTTTCTATATTTTGGCTCTGGATGGAAAGCTACATCCATGATGGTGAAAATGGCTGGCCTTGTGCCACAGTGCTTCAAGTGTGAGCCCCCTACTCCTGTCATCAAGGCATTAAAATGTTCAACAAACAATTACAACACAAAACACTATTCATAAGATGAAATGTGTAGCTTACTCACACACACAACTACATGCATAATGCAAGTTCTGACATCCTACTGTAGGCCTATGTGTACAGCACGGCTGTTCAGTGGGCTCGTTTAAATTTCTTTTTAGTTTTGATACATTTGTATTTTTGAAATATAAGTGTGTATATATATATAAAATTGTCTTTTATCAGATCTACCTATTATACTTTCTATTTGTTTGGGTCAGTTAATTACTTAGGTAAAATCTAACTGCTGAGTGGCTCCTCCTCTAACACGCGTTATTTCACTCCAAACTTTTGATAAAACTTGAGAGCCCTGTAACATAGTAACATGCTAAATTTAACATTCCCCAGTTGTGGTGACCTGTCCCTGGAAATGTCCCTGTTTTTAACTGTGTGTTAATAATAGACTGTTAACAGACCAGAAATCACCAGAAGGTCTGGACAGCAGAGCAAAAAAGTGATTGCCATCCGCGGGAGCGTACTCAGCATGTTAAAGCTATATCTGTTTTCAAACAGAACTTGCACAAAAAAAATGAAGAACAATAATGTGTGCCAATTCTGTACTACAAACTAAGTGTTGATCATACTGTATGTACTACACACTACTTACATAGTTTTTTGTCTTAGTTTTCCAAGCTCTTTTGGAGATCTTTTGCCATTATCATCAACTAAATTACATTAAAGGATTTTTATTATGTATAGTTTTACTAGATTTTTTGAGGATACATCATTTCGTCATTTTAAAATTGGAATACAGCAAAACACTTTTTTTTTCATTTCTTTGTTGCAGAAAAGAATATATTTAAAAACTGCTGTTGCACACTTACTTGTACTGCTATATTCTTGCAACCCATATAAGATATAATATTGTACTCACTATTACTTTTTGATTATATGCACATAACATGTTGGGTGAACTGCTCTTAAAACACCATAGACAAGAAAGAGTAGCACACTAGTTGACTTGTAAAGTGGATGGACAGAATTTTAAGCTCAGTCATTGAATGTTTCTTACTAAAATCCATCCTGGGGAGTCATAGTGGTTATCGTAGCGTCTCATGTTTTTATGTCCACAACCTTTTTACATTTTTATCAAAGAACCCGATATTTTCTAACAAAGTTGTTCATATCTTATACTGAAGACATCAACCAGGAGACCTTCATGTCCATCCATCCAACTGTGAGTTATGTAAAACTACTAAAACTATCTGTGTCTTTTTTTATTGCTTAAACTAAAAACACATCATATTAGACAAACTTACAGCAATAGGATTATAGTTAATCTTATGATCAAAAAGTGGGGAACTGTGGTAGAATTTACTAAATGTGAAATAATGAATGAATGAAAATAATGTAATTATCTGTAGTATAACTTGAAAAGGGTTCTATGTAACCTATAACCTTGTTACAAAGCACTGTGTGGACTGTGTTGCAACAAAAATTAGAACATACTAAAGTGTTTGGAGACATAGCAGTATAGAAGTGCTTTTAACGTAATATGTTCACGTTCAAGGTCAAGGTTACCTATACACACCCCCCTGACCTGTGGCTTGTCCTGCTCTCAGTATATGCACTTGTCTTTCTTTTGGTCTGTCAGTTAATGTCCTGAATAGTGCAGAATTCCTTTAGCACAGTGTATTTTCCAGACACAGTCAGATTTATTTCACTGTCAATATGCAATGAAATTCATAAACTTATATCCCTTCATAAATTGGGTGCAGTCCTCCATGAGTAAGAAGTGAAGTGTGCTCACATTATATCTGAGGCAGGCTGCAGTGTGGTGAGGATAGGAGTGTTGGAGGCTGCTAAACTGAACTGTGGCAGGCCAGGCCAGGCTTTGATGTGTGATGTTGAATTTCCACACATTTAGGCTGTACTGTATCCATGACCACACATGTTAAGCCAACAACTTTACAGTGATGACATAGCTTGGTTGAGAGTGGAGACCATCACAGTTTGGTTATGCTCCAAAGAAAGACCATAATGTTGCAGGTCAGCATTGTTACGGCCTGCTGTGAGGTTGATGTGGAAATGCATAATATGATTATGGTTCAGCTACATACTATACTGAGCCAACCTAAGCCGCGTTTCCACCAGAGGACCTATACCCCGGAACTAGGAACCTTTGGAGGAACTCACTGCATTTCCACCGCAGGGACCAGGGTCCCCCCTGCCTGGGGGGGTAGTACTTCACGAATGTATTTTGGGGGGTGGGGCTTACCTTGCAGTGAATTTCTGAATGGGCGAGTAGAGACTACTGGCTTTAAATCGAGCATGTCTGCTGTTTTTCTACAACTGCTCCTCTTTTTCACTGCTGTTTGCAAACCAATAAATTACAATCAACAGTCGGATAGCACACAAGTCTCACAAGTAAAAAGACAATACTTTATCAATACACCTGTGTATAGGGTAAACATGTGGAAAGGTTCATTAAGCTGCTCTGTCCTTAGCCTCTCATCCTGTATGCTGTATTATGTAAGCACAGCTAATGTTAGCTTGGCATTAGCCAAATGTTACAAACAAGCTACATAGAAAGCTGTCTGTCAGCTGCTGGCTGAAACAAACCTGACGCTCCTCCTTCTACCAGGTAACGTTACTGGCAGGCAGTGAATATATAATAGAGATATAGAAGTTTCTGCTGCAAAGCAGACTGCAGAGCAGCTTTTTCCCCCCAAGCCATCAATCAGACTCTTAAACTCTAATTCATCCTCAGCACTGCTCCAGTGATTATAGTTTATAGAAGGGAGTTACAAAACTCAATTTCACTCTATAACTTGTTGTATTGTGACAATAAAATCTACCTACTTACCTATAAAGCAGAGAGGAGGAGGAGGAG
>NW_025740853.1:0-1422 GCF_021292245.1 Micropterus dolomieu
AATACGGCAACATCTCGCCAACATCACGCCAATAATATAGCAACATCTCGCCAACATCACGCCAATAATACGGCAACATCTCGCCAACATCACGCCAATAATATAGCAACATCTCGCCAACATCACGCCAATAATACGGCAACATCTCGCCAACATCACGCCAATAATACGGCAACATCTCGCCAACATCACGCCAATAATACGCCAACATCTCGGCAACATCTCGCCAACATCACGCCAATAATACGCCAACATCTCGGCAACATCACGGCGACATCACGCCAATAATACGCCAACATCTCGGCAACATCACGGCGACATCACGGCAATAATATGGCAACATCACGCCAATAATATGGCAACATCACGGCGACATCACACCAATAATAGGCCAATAATTGGCCAACATCACGGCAATAATACGGCAACATCACGGCAATAATACGGCAACATCACGCCAATAATACGCCAACATCACGGCAATAATACGGCAATATCACGCCAATAATAGGCCAACATCACGCCAGTAATATGGCAACATCTCGGCAACATCACGGCGACATCACACCAATAATAGACCAATAATAGGCCAACATCACGGCAATAATACGGCAACATCACGCCAATAATATGCCAACATCACACCAACAATACGCCATCATGCCAACAATATGGCAACATCAAGCTAAATAATACGCCATCTCGGCAACATCACGCCAATAATACGGCAACATCTCGGCAACATCACGGCAATAATACGGCAACATCTCGGCAACATCACGCCAATAATAGGGCAACATCTCGCTAACATCACGCCAATAATATAGCAACGTCTCGCCAACATCACGCCAATAATATAACAACGTCTCGCCAACATCACGCCAATAATATAACAACGTCTCGCCAACATCACGCCAATAATATAGCAACGTCTCGCCAACATCACGCCAATAATATAGCAACGTCTCGCCAACATCACGCCAATAATATAGCAACGTCTCGCCAACATCACGCCAATAATAGGCCAATAATACGCCAACATCACGCCAATAATAGGCCAATAATACACCAACATCACGCCAATAATACGCCAACATCACGCCAATAATACGCCAACATCACGCCAATAATACGCCAACATCACGCCAATAATACGCCAACATCTCGGCAACATCACGCCAATAATACGCCGACATCACGCCAATAATACGCCGACATCACGTCAATAATACGCCGACATCACGTCAATAATACGCCGACATCACGTCAATAATACGCCGACATCACGTCAATAATACGTCGACATCACGGCAATTATAAGCCGACATCACACCAACAATACGCCATCACGCCAACAATACGCCGACATCACGCCAATAATACGCCGACATCACGTCAATAATACGCCGACATCACGGCAAT
>NW_025740854.1:0-3074 GCF_021292245.1 Micropterus dolomieu
AACAGTTTTATAGCACATTTGTCAAATGGGGCTATTTAGAACCATTAGATTCTATAAATATTTTTTACATTTTGAGCTAGTGGGGCCCTTAAGTCATGCCAGATACTACCAGAGACAAGTCAATATGCTTTTAAATGACAACTTCATAATTTAAAGTGTTATGATAATCATTTGTTACCAAATCGTGGTTCAAAAAATTCCAAATCTTGTACTAAATACTGAGAAACAAAATTACCCTTTTATAACCTTGTAATGTATTATTTCAACAGAAAGTAAATTCAGAGTTTACAAGTCAGTAAAAAAAACAAATAGATAAATATATACACAACATTACAATATACTCCCCTTATATAGATAACAAGCTATAATGTGTACATTTTAAAATAAGTAAAAACAAACATTTTCTGTAGCCCAGTAGGCAGGTCTCTTTTTGGCCTATTCATGTATAAGCCTACTTTAGTTCTTCACTATATTTAGAAAATATTAACATTAAATTAGTAAATTAGTGAAATTACTGCAACTGGCTGATACAGCTGAAGTCCTGCAGTATCGTTCATTGTCGACAGCACAATAACATGTTTGAAAGTCCTTCAAGATTTCAAAAATAGAAACTGGAAGAGGCCCAGTTCAGTGGAAAAGTCCTTGTTCTCTTCAACTGGCCATGCAGAAAGAGAGAATATTGAGTCCTACAGTCTACTCAGAGATTAAGTTGTATACTCTTTACTGTGACAGGAAGTCCAACTGCATCCTTAATTTCAATACAACACACTCCAAAAAGGTCAGTGTCTTCTTCAGTCCTTTAGGATGCTGGATTCCAAACAAAATATACGCACAGGAGCAGGCCCAGAGCCATGGAGATGTCCTCGCTCTCTTCTGTGTTAAACTGGCCATCGAGTTTGAGCCAAATGTGGTCACACTGCATAGGATGACCTTCCCTGAAGCCTTTACGCAGCATCTTAGGTATTGAGATGCCAGGAGTGCCGGTCTAAGCATGGCCCTGGGGAAGAGAGGACAACAGCATTAACATCTTATCTCACATTTATTAGTCATGATGTGTTCTTCACCAAATTTAATACCATTTCATATTTTTAATTATCGAGAGTTTTAGTATGTTATTACACAGTGGATATTTTACAAGCATCGACCAGGTAAAGCAACACTGAACACACCTGGTTTAGTATGAAAATAATATCCATCCGTCCATTAACTATACCCGCTTATGTTGTACAGGGCAGTGTAAAATGCCATAGGCTTAAGCTAATTATGGTGCCTAGCAAGCTATAGCAGTTATAACCCCTGTCATCTTGGCTCAATCTAAAGTTTACTTGCAACCGCCTGGCTGAGAGGGAGTCTGTGCTTCTATGGAGAGGCAGGAGCCACCCTGTAAAGAAAAGGGGTGCGCTGGATTTATAAGACAAAACGAGTGTCATTATGAAACAGCTTGCAGCACAATGTTTATCCCCAATCAACTCCTTTGTCAAAAAAATAATCATTAAGTTAACATGTTGGAAGCTTTTACCTAATACCTTTTTTAAAAATGTATTTATTACTGTGTGTGAAGTAGCTATGTAGGAAGACAGGTAGGTAATTGGTCAGACAGGTATGATCTCAGGCAGATATGTAGGGTGTCAGTCAGTCAACTCAGTGGTACACTAAAAATCTAAGCAGTGCAGAGATTTACCTTTTTCCAGTCTGCCATCTTCACAGTCATCCATCACGTTACAGAGAGCTGTGTGACAATTTGTTGGTCCACATCAACATTTGTGATCCCAAAGGAGCTTATGTCAAGATGAAAAAAGTAGAAAAGACATGTATTAAATATAGGCATAACTCATACAATTAAATAATGAGGCAATCAGCACACTACCTGTACTTACCATTTTGGCCAGTCTGAAACACCGCTGTGGTTTCACACAGAGAGAAAAATGAAATTAAAAAACTAGGATAAATATTAGCCGATAGCCCTATCTGCTGCCTAGTGATGACAAACATTAGAAACATAAATTAAGAATTTCTGCTAACTTTTAATAAACATAATATAAATACCAGACAAAAAGAAGAGTAGCTACACTAGCAGTAATGTTAAATTGTTAACAGTTTATAAAAATACAAGTTCACAAATTCACTAAAATATATAATAATAAATAATGATAAATAGCTTATATAAATTAAAGCAACAATTAACCTAACTTTACAGTATTGGTTGCTTCCATTGCAGTGCACTTGTATAGAATCGTTTGACATAAGGCTACACTAGCTAATGTAACATATGCCTCTTGTGTTCACTACATTAATACATCATTTGAGTTTTAAATGGTTAAATTACTATGTCTGATAGCAAAATCTTGTAATTTTATTTTGTCAATAATTTTACCTGTATTTGATAGATGTAAGGTGTACATTTGCGTAACTTTCATAAGTTTATGTTGTTCATATTTAATACTCCCTTACCCGTCCTCCATCACAAGAGTGATAGTCCAGATAGTCTGAGCTGATAAAATCAGATTTTAACCGTCTTTAACTTTTTAAAGCAGTGTGGAAAGTCCGTTTTTATCTCTGGTCCCATTCCCACAGTCGGTCGCGGTGCTGGCCGCTTCAGTAGACTCCTCGGCCTCCACGACTGGCTCCAGTCCGCCTGCAGGGCTCACCGTGTGTGTTATGTGGATAATTTTAATATTTTCTGGCAAAGAATGTCTCTTTTTAAGACAAACGGACTTCACCCAAACAAACGGGGCACAGAAATGTTAGCTGCTCACATACAGCATGTGGTGCGGTCCACACATGACTTACGTGAATGACTAATCATTCATGCAGCACACCTGGACACACCACCGCTCACTGAACAGATCTCTGCCTCACTGCCACAAACAACTGTCTCCACCTGCTGGCATGTAAAGCCGTCTGCTCCCAGCGCTGTTCCACAGACTTCTATTCCTGTCATCATCACACATAGACCAGTAAACCGAAATGTGCACATCCCACACAGAAATAATAGTAATCTCTTAAGGATTAGGACAACTGCACCAACTCCAGCACCCAGAACAAACTCATTTAAAATGGCTCTCTTCAATGTG
>NW_025740855.1:0-1362 GCF_021292245.1 Micropterus dolomieu
ACATCTATTTATGTCAGCTGTATGTCTGTCTGCGTGTAGCACCTCAACACCAAAGCAAATTCCTTGTATGTGTAAGAAGGTACTTGGCAACAAAGCTCCTTCTGATTCTGACGTCGAGTTGTTAAATGGACAGCACTGGCCAGTATGGGGGTTGAACCCATGACCTTGGCGTTATTAGCACCACGCTCTAACCATCTGAGCTAACCGGCCTGCTGTGGGGTGCTTCTTTCTTTCTTTTTGCTAAGAAAATTCAATGCATAAAACAACAGGGACAGACTAAAACAGACAATGGCTCCATACTGGATGTTAAGTCATGTGTGACCACCTTCCAGGTGAGCAGTACACTCAAAACCTTTGACCTGAGCCGCCTGCTTTTGTGGTTCTTTTTTTAAACAATTTGTCCTCCAGAAGTAAAAAAAAAAGAAACGGACAAGTTTTGGATGTTGAGTCGTGTGCAAAGTGGCCCCAAGTCTATGCAAGCACAAATTGTTTAAACTTGAAAATACTCACTTCTTATAGGGTCTGTCGCGATGGATTTAAGTATTTCTCCATAAATAACGGAGGGGCCTTCAACCACGAAGGGACTCGAACCCTCAATCTTCTGATCCGAAGTCAGACGCCTTGTCCGTTAGGCCACGCGGTCCCGTTTCCCTTGCTCACATCGTACAACACTTGTTGATCTGGTCTTGTCAAAGCACTAAGAGTGGCGAGCTTGGGAATCAAACTCAAGATCTTGTAGCTTTTAGCGCCGTGCTAACAGTCACTGGATATCCTGTCATGTGTAAAGTCCTTGTAACTTGGCATAAGAGGGGCAGAATTTGTTTAAATCGGAAAGCTCTCGCTTGTGAGCAGGACAATGCAAACGCCATTCAGCAGCACTGTTCTCCTAATCTGGAATTTGTAATCATAAACTGTAAACCGCTTTACTCCCCCCGTGAGTTTGCTTCATTCGTTCTGGTTGGTGCTTACATTCTGCCGCACGCCAACGTGCAGGACGCACAGCGCATGCTGGCCGACCGGATACTGCGTGTGGAGCAGACAAACCCGGACTCCCTTGTTATTGTTCTTGGTGACTTTAACAAAGGAAACCTCTGCCAAGAACTCCCCAAATACAGACAGTTCATTAAGTGTCCAACCAGAGAGGGGAACACTTTGGATCACTGTTACACCACAGTTAGCAGTGCCTATCTCGCCGTTAGACGCGCTCCACTGGGACACTCTGATCATGTCATGGTCCACCTGATTCCTGCTTACAGACAGAAATTAAAACTCTGTAAACCTGTAGTGAGGACATCAAAGAAATGGAGCAGTCAAGCTGTAGAGGATCTTCAGGCATGCTTGGACTGCACTGACTGGGATGTT
>NW_025740856.1:0-3585 GCF_021292245.1 Micropterus dolomieu
GTGCCAACCAGTGAGTCCTGAGTGCCAACCAGTGAGTCCTGAGTGCCAACCAGTGCGTCCTGAGTGCCAACCAGTGCGTCCTGAGTGCCAGCCAGTGCGTCCTGAGTGCCAGCCAGTGAGTCCTGAGTGCCAGTCAGTGCGTCCTGAGTGACAGACAGTGAGTCCTGAGTGCCAACCAGTGAATCCTGAGTGCCAACCAGTGAGTCCTGAGTGCCAACCAGTGCGTCCTGAGTGCCAACCAGTGCGTCCTGAGTGACAGCCAGTGCGTCCTGAGTGACAGCCAGTGAGTCCTGAGTGCCAACCAGTGAGTCCTGAGTGCCAGCCAGTGCGTCCTGAGTGACAGCCAGTGCGTCCTGAGTGCCAACCAGTGAGTCCTGAGTGCCAGTCAGTGCGTCCTGAGTGCCAGTCAGTGCGTCCTGAGTGACAGCCAGTGCGTCCTGAGTGACAGCCAGTGCGTCCTGAGTGACAGACAGTGCGTCCTGAGTGCCAACCAGTGAGTCCTGAGTGCCAACCAGTGAGTCCTGAGTGCCAACCAGTGCGTCCTGAGTGCCAGCCAGTGCGCTGCTTACCAGCAGCAGCGGCCGATCTACGGAAAGTAACTCTGGTGTTGTCGGAGAATCACTCAGCTTGTCTATTAGACACTAGAGGCAGCACTTGCTTTTATTTTCGTTTGGCAAACTTTTGAATTGAAACTCAGTATTTTTTGTTTCCTTGCTGGGATGTGGAGTGTTTCTTTGAGCTGTGGACTCTTGAGGAGATTTGAAGTGGGATAAGAACTCATTCACTGGTGGTTGAACGTTGGGCTTTGAATTGAGCTGGATAATAGCCTACTCTTTGGTGAACGTTATATGATATTATTTAATGCCATGACTTCACTCAAATTATCTTTCTGTTGAATTATTATAAAGTGACTTCTCCTCCACTGCTCATCAAGCAACCTATTTCACTCTGTGCCTTTCTAATGTGCTTCTTTCTTATCGTGGCTGACATAAAGAGTAATGATATATTTTGATTGTGCATCTTCAATTGAATCACCTGGTTGTTTAGTAAGGTGGAGATATAAAAGACTTGAGTCCTTTGTGCATGTATACATAAAAAGATTAAACATTAAATTACATTATAACATTAAATGATTCCTCAATTAGCTGAAGGCTATTTCTTTATTTAGCACATACATTTAATAAGTGGCAGATAGAATTTCTGAGTGGCAGTCAAAAAACTACTTATTTTCAGACCCTGTGGTTGAAGGGTATAGCTTCAGCCCCCCTAAAATAGGCCTATGTCCATATAGTATGGATAATACATAGCCTACACACACACATCTATATATATTGTGTTTGGACTAATTATATTTGCATTTGTTCCTACTTTGCATTGCAACTGCTGCACAACAATTTCCCTCCAGATAAATAATCTTATCTATCTTATAGCCATGCTATTCTTGAAAACTACACAGTAAATCTCAGAAAATAATGGATGTCACTTCACTGTGTTTTCCATGTCTAATAATGTTGCTGATCACAGAAAAAGTGTAAAAGTACATCTTAAAGTGAGAGACAGAGAGATGTGTTGCTTTGGCTGCTGTCAGCAAGACTTTCCTATGAAAGCAACACATTTCATTATACTGTGAAGACACAGGATGGAGATTAATCTCTTCAATCTCTATGAAAGACATATTATTGGTATGATGGGACAGGGTCTGTATTTATAAACCTTTGCAGACTAGAAAATTGTCCTAACTTTCCCAGAACCTCATTTTAGGCTGAGGTGCACAAGCATTTTATACAATTTCTCAACCAAGAAATGATCCTGATTTTAGGATATTTGTAAGAAATAAGTCAGAAATAATTTTTATTCATTAATGATAATTACAAACTTTTCTTTCTGAATAATAAACATTAATCCAAAACTTTCTGTACACTGTCGCCCTCTGCAGCAGTGAGAGGAAACTGAAATGATGATCAAACTGCAGAGTTGTTTATTCAGCCACTGCAACACTAGCAAACTGTGATAGAGCTGGGCTTCTGTTTGATTTCACTGTTTAAATATAGACTGTACATGCTGTGATTTACTTAGCTTCGAGTTTGATGTGTCTGTTTTGAACAGACTTTATTGGTATTCAATGCTAGGACAGGTGTGACATAAAAGGGCAGTATTTCAGGAAAAACATTTTTCATCCTGAGTTAAATCCTGTGCTTAATGTAATGTCCCTGCACAGGTAAAACTAAAGCTACATTCTATTTAAATATTTTGCTACATGCTGCGGCTGACGTCTACAACTGAACATGTTGATGGAGTTGAAGTTTAATGTATCCACTTCCCCCACGTCCTCCACTGGACTGCTACAATGTTGTACTTCTCTCTGTTTCCATCCAGGTGACTCCCCTCTGGTTTGACTGTATCAGAGAAAGTCACATACAGTTCTGGTTCAAGGCTGAGGAGTTCACTCAGTCCTACAATCAGGACCAGAGTCCAACTGATTGGGAGAGAAAACAAGATGAGAGTCCTCTTAAGGCCTCATAAATGGAATTTTAATAATTACATTTTATATTAAAATGTACCCAGACATGTTTAAAGCAAAACTGTTTTCTTAAATTTGTCTTTGCCCCTGAATGTATAAGCCAACAAATTAATATACTTTGGTAGAGTAAGTTCTGTCACTGTGGCCCAGCAGCTTTCTCACCTCTATAGTCTCTATGAGTTCATTTGGTTCAGCGGTGTAGCTCAGAGTTTTCCTATTCCTGAATCAAAAAACAAACATAAATAAACATTTTGATCTATAACTCAAAACTACGAAAGAAAATATTCAAAGTAAAAGATCAGTGATTGAACTGGTTAATTCTTATATTCTTATTTCACCTCATCCACAGACAGAAAAAAAGCAGAGCAATCGGCGTCACAACCACCAGAGTCAACCTGATGATATTTATTATCACTGATGATTTCTCTAGAAATGGAGATAGACAGTTATTAGATAAACTGTGCTGGACCTCATTAGCAGAATTTGTTCATCACTTTGCCAGGAGATCGTCTTCTGTTAATCAGCCAGGTAAAAACGTACCTGCCACAACAATCAGATGTAAGGTGGAGTTATGACGTCCTCTTCTGTTCTGGGCTTCACAGTAATAATTCCCACTGTGTTCAGCTCTGAAGTCAGTGATGGTGAAGTTCTGTCCTGATGCTTTTGGTGAGTCTTCATTCTCCTTGTACCAGGTGTATTTAGCTGCTGGGTTAGCATCACTGCTGCAGGTCAGAGTCACTGAACTGCCCTCCACTATCTCAGCAGAGGGACTCACTGACACAGAGGGAAGCTTTGGAGCATCTGGGGGAGAACATGTATAGAAATACTAAGGAAAACAAGATTTGGTAGTTGTGAGTAGGCTTATTGCCAGTGTTGTGTCTCAGTAAAAAAAACTACTATCAGGAAATATCCCCCCAAAGCCCTATTTGTGTCCTCAGCACGCTTCATGTTACTCCATGATTTGGTTTGTGGTCTACAGTAACAGGGTTCTTTCATACCTAACCTGTTTGGTCCAGTTAAACAAACTCTGATGCGTTTGCCCAGTTAGTACCAGTCTGTCCTCA
>NW_025740857.1:0-820 GCF_021292245.1 Micropterus dolomieu
GAACTCACCACAGACGCAGTGATTATAGACAGTGAACTCACCACAGATGCTGGACTGTCCCGCAGTGATTACAGACAGTGAACTCACCACAGACGCTGGACTGTCCCGCAGTGATTACAGACAGTGAACTCACCACAGACGCTGGACTGTCCCGCAGTGAACTCACCACAGACGCTGTGGTTACAGACAGTGAACTCACCACAGATGCAGTGATTACAGACAGTGAACTCACCACAGACGCAGTGATTATAGACAGTGAACTCACCCAAGATGCTGGACTGTCCCGCTTTGATTACAGACAGTGAACTCACCACAGATGCTGGACTGTCCCGCAGTGATTACAGACAGTGAACTCACCACAGACGCTGTGGTAACCGACCGTGAACTCCCCACAGACGCAGTGATTACAGACAGTGAACTCACCACAGACGCTGTGATTACAGACCGTGAACTCACCAAAGACGCTGTGGTTACAGACAGGGAACTCACCACAGACGCAGTGATTATAGACAGTGAACTCACCACAGATGCTGGACTGTCCCGCAGTGATTACAGACAGTGAACTCACCAGAGACGCTGTGGTTACAGACAGTGAACTCACCACAGATGCAGTGATTACAGACAGTGAACTCACCACAGACGCAGTGATTACAGACCGTGAACTCACCACAGATGCTGTGGTTACAGACAGTGAACTCACCACAGACGCTGTGGTTACAGAACGTGAACTCACCACAGACGCTGTGGTTACAGAACGTGAACTCACCACAGACGCAGTGGTTACAGACCGTGAATTCACCACAGACGCTGTGGTTACAGA
>NW_025740858.1:0-410 GCF_021292245.1 Micropterus dolomieu
CTACATAACAAACAGCAGAAAAACCAGTCTGACCAGTTAAGACAGCAGAGAAACCAGTCTGACCAGTTCAGACAGAACAGGTCTGTACTACATAACAAACAGCAGAAAAAACAGTCTGACCAGTTAAGACAGCAGAGAAACCAGTCTGACCAGTTCAGACAGAACAGGTCTGTGCTACTTAACAAACAGCAGAGAAACCAGTCTGACCAGTTCAGACAGAACAGGTCTGTGCTACATAACAAACAGCAGAGAAACCAGTCTGACCAGTTCAGACAGAACAGGTCTGTGCTACATAACAAACAGCAGAAAAACCAGTCTGACCAGTTAAGACAGCAGAGAAACCAGTCTGATCAGTTCAGACAGAACAGGTCTGTGCTACTTAACAAACAGCAGAGAAACCAGTCTGACCA
>NW_025740859.1:0-879 GCF_021292245.1 Micropterus dolomieu
GTGTCAGTAGTGTCAGCATTCTAAATTTAGTGTCAGTAGTGTCAGCATTCTGAGATGAAAGTCAGCATTCTAAATTTAGTGTCAGAGATCTGAGATTAAAGTCAGCATTCTAAGAAAGTGTCAGTATTCTGAGTTTAATGTCAGCATTCTGAGATTAAAGTCAGCATTCTAAATTTAGTGTCAGTTCTGAGTTCAGTGTCAGCATTCTGAGATTAAAGTCAGCATTCTAAGAAAGTGTCAGTAGTGTCTGAGTTTAATGTCAGCATTCTGAGATTAAAGTCAGCATTCTAAATTTAGTGTCAGTTCTGAGTTCAGTGTCAGCATTCTGAGATTAAAGTCAGCATTCTAAGAAAGTGTCAGTAGTGTCAGAGTTCTGAGATTAAAGTCAGTATTCTAAATTTAGTGTCAGTAGTGTCAGCATTCTGATATTAGTGTCAGTATTCTGAGATGAAAGTCAGCATTCTAAATTTAGTGTCAGAGTTCTGAGATGAAAGTCAGCATTCTAAATTTAGTGTCAGTAGTGTCAGTATTCTGAGATGAAAGTCAGAATTCTATATGTAGTGTCAGTAGTTTCAGAGATCTGAGATAAAATTTAGAATGCTGACTTTAATGTCAATTCTGAGTTTAGTGTCAGTATTCTGAGTTTAGTGTCAGCATTCTGAGATTAATGTCAGCATTCTAAATTTAGTGTCAGTATTCTGAGATGAAAGTCAGCATTCTACATTTAGTGTCAGTAGTGTCAGCATTCTGAGATGAAAGTCAGCATTCTAAGTTTAGTGTCAGTAGTGTCAGAGTTCTGAGATTAAAGTCAGCATTCTGAGTTTAATGTCAGTATTCTGAGATGAAAGTCAGCAGTCTACATTTAGTGTCAGTAGTGTC
>NW_025740860.1:0-1256 GCF_021292245.1 Micropterus dolomieu
GAAGGATAATAACTGTCAGTGTGATGCATTCACTGGGAATAGAGAGATAATTACTGGGAATAGAAGGATAATAACTGTCAGTGTGATGCATTCACTGGGAATAGAGGGATAATTACTGGGAATAGAAGGATAATAACTGTCAGTGTGATGCATTCACTGGGAATAGAGGGATAATTACTGGGAATAGAAGGATAATAACTGTCAGTGTGATGCATTCACTGGGAATAGAGAGATAATTACTGGGAATAGAAGGATAATAACTGTCAGTGTGATGCATTCACTGGGAATAGAGGGATAATTACTGGGAATAGAAGGATAATAACTGGCAGTGTGATGCATTCACTGGGAATAGAGGGATAATTACTGGGAATAGAAGGATAATAACTGTCAGTGTGGTGCATTCACTGGGAATAGAGGGATAATTACTGGGAATAGAAGGATAATAACTGTCAGTGTGGTGCATTCAGTGGGAATAGAGGGATAATTACTGGGAATAGAAGGATAATAACTGGCAGTGTGGTGCATTCACTGGGAATAGAGGGATAATTACTGGGAATAGAAGGATAATAACTGTCAGTGTGATGCATTCACTGGGAATAGAGGGATAATTACTGGGAATAGAAGGATAATAACTGGCAGTGTGATGCATTCACTGGGAATAGAGGGATAATTACTGGGAATAGAAGGATAATATCTGTCAGTGTGGTGCATTCACTGGGAATAGAGGGATAATTACTGGGAATAGAAGGATAATAACTGTCAGTGTGATGCATTCACTGGGAATAGAGGGATAATTACTGGGAATAGAAGGATAATAACTGTCAGTGTGGTGCATTCACTGGGAATAGAGGGATAATTACTGGGAATAGAAGGATAATAACTGTCAGTGTGGTGCATTCAGTGGGAATAGAGAGATAATTACTGGGAATAGAAGGATAATAACTGTCAGTGTGATGCATTCACTGGGAATAGAGAGATAATTACTGGGAATAGAAGGATAATAACTGTCAGTGTGGTGCATTCACTGGGAATAGAGGGATAATTACTGGGAATAGAAGGATAATAACTGTCAGTGTGATGCATTCACTGGGAATAGAGGGATAATTACTGGGAATAGAAGGATAATAACTGTCAGTGTGGTGCATTCACTGGGAATAGAGAGATAATTACTGGGAATAGAAGGATAATAACTGTCAGTGTGGTGCATTCACTGGGAATAGAGAGATAATTACTGGGAATAGAAGGATAATAACTGG
>NW_025740861.1:0-567 GCF_021292245.1 Micropterus dolomieu
TCCTTTCTACGTCCACTGCATGCTTCCACTGCATTCTTTCTACTATTAATGCGTCCTTTTTACGACCACTGCGTCCTTTCTACATCCACTGCGTCCTTTCTATGTCACTGCGTCCTTTCTACGTCCACTGTATCCTTTCTACATCCACTGCGTCCTTCCTTTGTCACTGTGGCTTTTCCACAACCACTGCATGCTTCCACTGCATTCTTTCTACGATTTATGCGTCCTTTTTACAACCCACTGTGTCCTTTCTATGTCACTGCGTCCTTTCTACGACCACTGCGTCCTTTCTACGACCACTGCGTCCTTTCTACGTCCACTGTATCCTTTCTACATCCACTGCGTCCTTTCTACATCCACTGTATCCTGTCTACATCCACTGCGTCCTTTCTACATCCACTGTGTTCTTTCTATGTCACTGCGTCCTTTCTACGTCCACTGTATCCTTTCTACATCCACTGCGTCCTTCCTTTGTCACTGTGGCTTTTCCACAACCACTGCATGCTTCCACTGCATTCTTTCTACGATTTATGCGTCCTTTTTACAACCCACTGTGTCCTTTCTATG
>NW_025740862.1:0-1642 GCF_021292245.1 Micropterus dolomieu
ATAATAAGGTGAGAAATGGGTCTATTCTGAGTTCATCCTGCACTGCAGAAGCTAATAAAGTCCATTTAATCCCAAAAACGCTTTTCTTTTAGGCAGGCTGGAGCAGAAAACAACTCACCTTTCTCAAGTTGTACAGTAATGTCACATGTGTATGAAGGTGGATCAAACAAGCTAATCTTAAATGTCAAAGTAGAGAGGAGCCTAGTAGGCCTATTTATTTTCATTCATTACACAATATGAATAAGCTATGCAGACAGTTGTAAAGAAAGAACATCTTTTTCTTCTGTTCTCTACTTGTTATAGTTACACAGTATTAGGGGTGTGGGCTGTATTAAAAGTATCCACTGTTCTCCCATGCTCTAACACACAGTAGCGATGAAATGTGTGCTGTTCTCACATTCTTCCTCTGTATGTACACATAAACAACAAGGCAGGGAAATATAAAAGGAATTTATTTTATTGTTTGGGTACATTATTGTTCAGTGTACATGCTCACATCTGAAACAACCTTTACGTGCTTGATAACTCTCCCACCCCGCAGACATCTACACACCAATACCGATTTATATTCATAGCGGCAAGTGCTATGTAGCTCCACATAGGGGACACAGGAAGTGACATATTACACCTTTATGCGGCGTCGGAACCGCGTAGGAAATTCACAGCCGCACCGGCAGAGCTCCAGAATATGCAACTCGGCCGGCTCACACGCGGACGCGCTACAAGTGCGAGGGCCCGCCCAACGCTGCTTGCAGCTTTAATTGTTGTTGTTGTTTATAGTGTGCATATATGTGTTCTCTACACTGTAGCCTGCGTTTGATTTTATTATTGTATAAGTGCATGGTGAGCAATGTACAATCCAGAGTCAAATTCCTCCTATGTGTACACATACCTGTCAAATAAAGCTCTGATATTATGTAACTTCTGTGTTAATAAGTTTGTGTCTTAGCAGCATGTAGGTGTTGTCATATTAGGCTCTGTCACTTTAAGAGGGTAACCTCTGACACTGCGCTGTGACCGACTATGGTTGTTTTTTTAAGAGAGGCCTCCGATTCGTTCATGTAGATGCCTGTCACTTTTCTAAACTTGTGATTGGTTAAGGGGCGGGCCTAACAGGTAGAGCGGAGCAGAGCTTCGAGTCAGGCTGCTGCTTCCAGCGTGTGTTTTTCTCTGGAGGTAACTTATCCACAAGCTGCAGCAGACAGAAAGGTGTAATTTAATAATTATACAGACAGTCAGTAGCCTGGCTGGTTTATAATAAGTTTGTCACTCTGCTACACAGTTTTGTGTACTGTACTGTGTGAGAGCCGTGCTAGCCTGCAGATAGCAACAGGTTAGCAACATCGCTAACAGCAAGCTAACATTAAAGCTTAGAGCTTAGTACCTCTGGCTTTGAGGGAGACCGTCCTGTACCTGTCTTCATCTTCATCTTTCTGAGAGGATTGCAAAACATGACACAGTTATCTGGATGATGCTGTGAAACTGAGCTTACTTTAAAGGGTTAAACACGGCTGCCCAACAAACAGGCGGAGGAAACGGCTACTAGCTCAGTGACGGTCGGATCGTAATGTTTATTAAACTCTGTGGAAAATATTAAACAGCAATGCGGGGCCGCAACGAGTCTGCGGGCTCCCTGAAAAAC
>NW_025740863.1:0-966 GCF_021292245.1 Micropterus dolomieu
TGGGTCACTTTAAAATTGGCACTTTAAATCTAAATGGAGCGAGGGACGACACAAAGAGAGCTGCCCTTTTTAAACTCATGGAGTTTAAGCAGCTAGACGTACTGATGGTTCAGGAAACACACAGTAACTCTGAAAATGAGAGTCAGTGGAAGAAAGAGTGGCCAGGGCAGGTTGTTCTGAGCCATCAGTCCAGCTGCAGTGGAGGGGTTGGGCTTTTCTTCTCCAGAGGTTTCCTGCCTGCATCTTGTGAGGTGGAGGAAGTTATTGAAGGCCGTCTACTGAAGGTTAAAGTTCAGTATGAGAATATGAAGATGAATCTGATAAATGTCTATGTCCCATGTAATGCTGCGGAAAGGCTGCACGTGCTGAGTGTTTTAAGCAATACTGTCAGAAAATGCAGCAGTGATGAGTTTTTATTCTTGGGAGGTGATTTTAACTGTACAGAGAATCCACAGCTGGACAGGAATCACCAGGAGCCTCACAGGGCCTCCTCACAGAGGGCCTCCTCACAGAGGGCCTCCTCACAGAGGGCCTCCTCACAGAGCCTCCTCACAGAGGGCCTCCTCACAGAGCCTCCTCACAGAGCATCCTCCTCACAGAGGGCCTCCTCACAGAGGGCCTCCTCACAGGGGGCCTCCTCACAGAGCCTCCTCACAGAGCATCCTCCTCACAGGGGGCCTCCTCACAGGGGGCCTCCTCACAGAGCCTCCTCACAGAGCATCCTCCTCACAGAGGGCCTCCTCACAGAGCCTCCTCACAGAGCATCCTCCTCACAGAGAGCCTCCTCACAGAGGGCCTCCTCACAGGGGGCCTCCTCACAGAGCCTCCTCACAGAGCATCCTCCTCACAGAGGGCCTCCTCACAGGGGGCCTCCTCACAGAGCATCCTCCTCACAGAGGGCCTCCTCACAGAGCCTCCTCACAGAGCATCCTCCTCACAGAGGGCCTCCTCACAGGGGGCCTCCTC
>NW_025740864.1:0-1268 GCF_021292245.1 Micropterus dolomieu
AGACTTGACTTGGACTCTAGCTCAGTGACTTGACTTGGGCTCTAGCTCATAGACTTGAGACTTGACTTGGACTCTAGCTCAGAGACTTGACTTGGGCTCTAGCTCATAGACTTGAGACTTGACTTGGGCTCTAGCTCATAGACTTGACTTGCTTGGCTCTAGCTCAGTGACTTGACTTGGGCTCTAGCTCATAGACTTGAGACTTGACTTGGACTCTAGCTCAGTGACTTGACTTGGGCTCTAGCTCATAGACTTGAGACTTGACTTGGGCTCTAGCTCATAGACTTGACTTGGGCTCTAGTTCATAGACTTGAGACTTGACTTGGACTCTAGCTCATAGACTTGAGACTTGACTTAGACTCTAGCTCAGTGACTTGACTTGGGCTCTAGCTCATAGACTTGACTTGGACTCTAGCTCATAGACTTGACTTGGACTCTAGCTCATAGACTTGCCTTGGGCTCTAGCTCATAGACTTGACTTGGGCTCTAGCTCATAGATTTGAGACTTGGGCTCTAGCTCATAGATTTGAGACTTGACTTGGGCTCTTGCTCATAGACTTGAGACTTGACTTGGACTCTAGCTCATAGACTTGACTTGGGCTCTAGCTCAGACTTGACTTGGGCTCTAGCTCATAGACTGTGAAACAACCTTGCAAAAATAGTGAAGGAGTTTAAAAAAAAGTTGTGGTCACAGAGACTAAAAACAGAAAACATCCAGCTTCTCCTGGAAGATCTTTAGGGGTTCCCACGTCTGATGGGACACATAATACTCTACTTGCCAGGGTCTGAGCCCACACAATCTAAAATACCTTTAAATGCAAAACTCATGTAATACTGCACTTGCCAGAAAGTGACTGCAGCTTCTACTTATTGACTGAATTGTAGCGTCTGCCCTAAAAAGTGTTGATTTCATTAATGAAACAGTGGTTTGAGAGTCTGGGGGGGTGTTGACTTACAGTAGTTTTATAAACTGTGTTAGTTTTAGACACATTAGGCTACATGTATGTGCTCTGTAAGTGAAAAACAGGTTACAGGTTTATTGTTGATCATGTAACGTTACAGTTTTTTTAGTAATAACGTTATAACGTTATAACGTTACCCTGCGTTTGAGAGTCTGCAACTCTCAACTTGACTTGGGCTCTAGCTCAGTGACTTGAGACTTGACTTGGGCTCTAGCTCATAGACTTGACTTGGGCTCTAGTTCATAGACTTGAGACTTGACTTGGACTCTAGCTCATAGACTTGAGACTTGACTTGGACTCTAGCTC
>NW_025740865.1:0-1830 GCF_021292245.1 Micropterus dolomieu
GAGGAAGCACGGGCAGCTACACTATGGCCTGATAGCCTGGAGGCTAGGCTTTCCCCGGAGTCGTCCTTTGAAGGGAGTCGCCTAGCCATCTTTTCGGGTTCCCGTGGTGGTCATCGGAGGCGACGAGGTCACCATCAGCGACCCGTCGGCAACAAACCTGTCCCCTGGCTTGCTAGAACGGCTAGCCGCCTGCCTGATTCCCGGCCCACTAGCAGCCTGCCTGCCCACCTGCCTGATCCCCAGCCTGCTAGCGCTGCTAGCCGCCTGCCTGATCCCTGGCCTACTCCTGCTCCCAGGTCTCACTCGGTCGTCCTACCGACACCTGTTACTGGTCCCTCATCGAAGGTCCGACTGACACCAGTTCCAAGGTCTCCGTCGGTGGCCAGACCGGTTCCCGCTCCCCGTGCCCCGTCGGTGGTCCGACCGGCACCTGCTTCGCCGGTGGCCCAGCCGACTCCTGTTCTCCCGTCGGTGGTCCGACCAACACCAGCTTCGTTGGTGGCCCAGCCGACTCCTGTTCTCCCGTCGGTGGTCCGACCAACACCAGCTTCGTTGGTGGCCCAGCCGACTCCTGTTCTCCCGTCGGTGGTCCGACCAACACCAGCTTCGTTGGTGGCCCAGCCGACTCCCATTCCTCGTGCTCCGTCGGTGGTCAGGCCGACTCCAGCTCCTCGTGTTCGGTCCATGGCCTCCAGCCCAGCTGTCCAGTCGGTGGTCAGGCCGACTCCAGCTCCTCGTGTCCGGTCCATGGTCCTCAGCCCAGCTGCTCAGTCGGTGTTCAGACCGACTCCAGCTCCTCGTGTCCGGTCCATGGTCCTCAGCCCAGCTGTCTCGCCGGTGGTCCTCAGCCCAGCTGTGCCTCCAGAGCACCCAAGCTTTGGGTGCCGACCTCCGGAGAGGTCTTGCCGTCAGCCTCCTGCTCGGCCCCAAGTGGGGTTGCTGCCTCACTGTTGGCCGTCCTGCCAACCCCTTGAACTCTGTGGCCCCCCTGTTCTGCCCGGCCTCATGGGTCGTCCCACAGGACGCCCACCTGAACTGTTTTGCTCTCCTGGTCTACTCGGTCGACCTCCGGGACGGCCTCCTGAACTGTGTTTTCCCCCTGATTTGCTCGGCCTGTCCGGTCATCCTCCGGGACGGCCTCCTGAACTGTGTTTTCCCCCTGATTTGCACGGCCTGTCGGGTCATCTCCCGGGACGACCTCCTGAACTCCGTGATCCCTTTGGTCTGCACGTCCTCCGGGACGACCTCCTGAACTGTTCTGCCCCTCTGCCTTGCCCTGCATGTTAGGCCAAGCGCCTTACCTGCCCTGTTTCCTGGGCATGATCTGCCTGTTGGGTGTTTCCCCCGAACTGTTTTGTCTCCTTGGCCTGCTTGTGCAACCTCCCGAACTCTGTCGCCCCCTTGCCTTGCCCTCTGGCCACCCTCCTGAGAGTTCCTGGTCTGGCCCTCCTCCTGTCCTCCCTCCGCCCACCCTGGCTCGACTTGCCCTCCTCCTGTCCTCCCTCCGCCCACCCTGGGCCGGCTTGTGCCTTGTTTTTGGGCTGTTTTGTTGACCGTCTGGAGACGCTCGTCGGTGGGGGGGTACTGTCACGCTCTGCCGGTTGGCCATCCTTTGTGTTTACTTTTGAGTTTAGTATCTGCCTTGGTATGTTGAGTTTTGGGTTCTGTCCTGTCTAGTGTCCAGTATCTGTTATATAGTCTGCTTGTCATGTCTAGTCTCTCTGTTTTCCTCTGCTCTCTCTCTGCCTCGTTAGTCTCATGTCTGTCACCTGTGTTGCTCCCGCCCTGCTCGTTAGTCCCTGTGTATATATACCTGGTGTTTCTGTCTTG
>NW_025740866.1:0-1502 GCF_021292245.1 Micropterus dolomieu
TGAGCTCAGCAATTACGTCCTCAATTGCTCTTAAGGATGTGGAGCGTGGGTCGTCACATGCGTGTCCATCCCTGTGTTGCGCACCTGGGGCCACCGACTCCCGTCTGGCAGCACGTGCATACGAAGACCCCACTTCTGGGCAATGCCCAAATAAATGTCCTTCCAGCCCACATAAACTACATTTTTTTGGCTGATCACAATTTCTCATGGTGTGTCCCAAACTATCACAGTTTCTGCACCGCACCTGTCTGCAAGACCTTGCCAGGTGTCCATATGAAGCACATTGCCTGCAGTACAGCGGCTGACCCCCATAGACTAGGAAACCTCTATGGGAGCCAATGGTGAAGGTAGCGGGGGGATGGCAAAAACCATCATAACCATTCGGGTCTTCCTTCAGCATGACCCAGAATTGCCGTTTTCCGGTCCATATCCCCAGCACATCCTTAACGTCTCCCATACTTGTTAACACAGTCACGTACCTGGCAAGAAAATACCTGGTTGCTTCCTCTGACACCCAAGGGTTGTAAATGTGCACAGTCACAATGCGCTCACCAGTACGACAGAGGCTGAGCGCCCTGAAGTTTTTCAGCAATCCGTCCGCCAATCGAAGTGCTAATCCTTTCACCTCCTCCATCTTGGTAACGGTGTAAAACGTGACGTCGTAATACTTGTCTGTGGCGTTTTTCTGCAGACACAGAAGGTCGTCAATCTTGAGGCACAGAGCTCCAAACAGAATGGCTTGTCCAAAAATCTTTCTCTCCATTAACTCGTCAGTACTGTTCCACACAAACCTGAGCGTATTTTTCAGCACAGCATGCACCTGCTGTGAGTTGGCTGACGATGTCATTGTAGACTGTCAACAGATCCTCCTCTTACTCAATCTTAGCCAAAAGGCCGAGAAGCGATAACCCCAACTGGTTGCTTCCAGCGCCCACCTCCCGGAGCAGTTCTCCCCCTGCCGTGGCGCAGTGGTTTCAACTGCGCATAACAACGGCTGCGTCTCAGCACCTCCGCCCGAGCGCTCCTCGTCGCACCGCTCAACCTCGGCGAGGGCGGCATTTTATTTCCTTTTCACAAACGCACGAGGCTCGGCCACACGGCAGAGCCTGCCAAAAATAGTTTTAACTCATTGGCGTCCCTCTCCACGGAAGTCTTTAGTAAAAGGCGAAAGACTTGTACGTTATGAAGAGAAACCCGAGTAAGTACAGGCCCCTCCTCCAGAGCCGCCGACGAGCCTAGTCGTCCCGGTCACTACCCTCACGGTAAGCCTCACTCTGCCTCTCGAGTCCCAAGTACCAGGCCACACCCGTTCCCCTACCCCTCCCCAGGTCATGGCAGGCTCTATCCAATCGGGCTGCGGAGAGACGAAGGCCTGGCTTTTGGACAGAGGCTACCGAACGACTCGGGCTCTTGTAGCCTCTCGATGACGAGTGAGAGAAAGGGAGGGGAAATGGGGCCGATCGCTTCTCGGCCTTTTGGCCTAGACTGCAATCGCCTCCTCT
>NW_025740867.1:0-1285 GCF_021292245.1 Micropterus dolomieu
TGTTTCTCCAGCTTTACTAATGCTCGCTTTGTTCTTGCTCGACATCATCTGAACCTGTTTGGTCTGATGGGCTTCAGCACATAAACCTTTATTGTTGTTTTGTGGCCTTACGTGGAGCCCGTGTTTTACTGTGAGCCGGTTATGTTTATGCTGTTAGTGGACTGCATGTCGTTAGCTGCCGTGTTGTCGCTGTAGCGTGAGAGGCTCGGGAGCGCGCACAGGGCTGAATCCGACCCGGTGTCCTCACATTAAAAGCAGAATAGTGGCTGATGCGAGCAACGGAGAAAACAGGCGTGTGCTTCATTTCTAAGTGACTTTTGAGCCCATTGACAATAAGGCAATGAAAATTTGATTTACTAAAATCAAAAACTTACATATGGCCCCTTCAAATTACAGTGAAAATAGCTTCATATTTGAAGCAACGGCGGTTTCCTGGTAAGGGCTCGTCCGGGATTTGAACCCGGGACCTCCCATTCCAAGGGCTCCCCCGGGATTTGAACCCGGGACCTCCCATTCCAAGGGCTCGTCCGGGATTTGAACCCGGGACCTCTCGCACCCAAAGCGAGAATCATACCCCTAGACCAACAAGCCGCAAAAGACCTTTTCTGATTTGATGAAATACTCAGATTTCATCAGGGCATTGTGGCGTTTCCAGCGGCCACTAGCGGTGTGGTTTTAAGATTGCAACCAGGCGTGTGCTCGTACACGTGCTCGCTTTAACTCATGAGCGAGCATAATCCGAAACACAACCGCTTTCATACAGAATTCCTGCAATAAACGCAGAAACGCCTGCATGCGGGCTGTGGCTTTTCTCCAGACATGTTCAGGCTCTGTTACTTCAACGTTCCCGTCTCAGAGGCAGATCATCACCGGCGCCGTACCTTCCATTCAGCGCAGCGAGACACCGGCATATTGGCACAGTACTCCCGAAAAAAGTGAGAGCGGCTATAGAGAGACAGGGAGACAGCTTCACACAACATGGTGGAAACTCAGGTAAACTCCCACCGCAACGTTACAGTAATGTTTTTATCAGCTTGATGTTGAACTAATCCATGCTCGTTACATGATAATGGTACAGTGACTGCATTCAGCCGACGTGCTACATCGTTAGCTCGCCTGCTGCTTTCAGTAACTGTGTCTTTCACCGGAGGCTCAGCAATGTCAGCACAGCTAAAAGTATTGGATGATAATGAAACGGTTAGTGAGCCGGACTGAATATTATAACGAGATAGTGTCACACTTTATAACAGTTAGACCGCAGTAAGTAACTTTACCGTTAACTAGT
>NW_025740868.1:0-2416 GCF_021292245.1 Micropterus dolomieu
ACTCTGTTACCGACTGGTTTATTGTGTCACAGACCGGTTACCGACTGGTTTACTCTTGTTACCGACTGGTTTACTCTTGTTACCGACTGGTTTACTCTGTTACCGACCGGTTACCGACTGGTTTACTCTGTTACCGACCGGTTACCGACTGGTTTACTCTGTTACCGACCGGTTACCGACTGGTTTACTGTGTTACCGACTGATTTACTGTGTCACCGACTGGTTTACTGTGTTACACACTGGTTAATGACTGGTTTACTCGTTACCGACTGGTTTACTCTGTTACCGACCGGTTACCGACTGGTTTATTGTGTTACCGACCGGTTACCGACTAGTTTACTGTGTCACCGACTGGTTTACTGTTACACACTGGTTAATGACTGGTTTACTCTGTTACAACCTGGTTAATGACTGGTTTACTGTGCTACCGACCGGTTACCGAGTGGTTTACTGTGTCACCGACTGGTTATCGACTGGTTTACTCTGTTACCGACTGGTTTACTGTGTTACCGACTGGTTTATTGTGTTACCGACTGATTACTGACTGGTTTATTGTGTCACCGACCGGTTACCGACTGGTTTACTGTGTTACACACTGGTTAATGACTGGTTTACTCTGTTACCGACTGGTTAATGACTGGTTTACTCTGTTACCGACTGGTTAATGACTGGTTTACTCTGTTACCGACTGGTTTACTCTGTTACCGACTGGTTTACTCTGTTACCGACCGGTTATCGACTGGTTTACTCTGTTACCGACTGGTTAATGACTGGTTTACTCTTGTTACCGACTGGTTTACTCTGTTACCAACTGGTTTACTTGGTTACCGACTAGTTTACTGTGTCACCGACTGGTTTACTCTGTTACCGACTGGTTAATGACTGGTTTACTCTTGTTACCGACTGGTTAATGACTGGTTTACTCTTGTTACCGACTGGTTAATGACTGGTCTACTCTTGTTACCGACTGGTTAATGACTGGTCTACTCTTGTTACCGACTGGTTAATGACTAGTTTACTGTGTCACCGACTGGTTTACTGTGTCACCGACTGGTTTACTGTGTCACCGACTGGTTTACTGACTCACCGACTGGTCACCGACTGGTTTACTGTGTCACCGACTGGTTTACTGTGTTACACACTGGTTAATGACTGGTTTACTGTGTTACACACTGGTTAATGACTGGTTTACTCTGTTATCGACAGGTTAATGACTGGTTTATTCTGTTACCGACTGGTTTACTGTGTCACCGACTGGTTTACTCTGTTACACACTGGTTAATGACTGGTTTACTCTGTTACACACTGGTTAATGACTGGTTTACTCTGTTACCGACTGGTTTACTGTGTCACCGACTGGTTACCGACTGGTTTACTGTGTTACACACTGGTTAATGACTGGTTTACTGTGTTACACACTGGTTAATGACTGGTTTACTGTGTTACACACTGGTTAATGACTGGTTTACTGTGTTACACACTGGTTAATGACTGGTTTATTCTGTTACCGACTGGTTTACTGTGTTACAACCTGGTTACCGACTGGTTTACTCTGTTACCGACAGATTAATGACTGGTTTACTCTGTTACCGACAGATTAATGACTGGTTTACTCTGTTACCGACAGATTAATGACTGGTTTACTCTGTTACACACTGGTTAATGACTGGTTTACTCTGTTACACACTGGTTAATGACTGGTTTACTTTGTTACCAACTGGTTTACTGTGTTACCAACTGGTTTACTGTGTTACCCACTGGTTTACTGTGTTACCCACTGGTTTACTTTGTTACTGACCAGTTACCGACTGGTTTACAGTGTTACTGACCAGTTGACTGTGTTACTGACTGGTATAGTGTGTTACAGACTGGCTACCAACTGGTTTACTGTGTTACCGACTGGTTACTGTGTTACCGCCTGGTTTACCGTGTTACAAACCGGTTACTGACTTGGATAGTGTGTTACAAACTGGTTACCGACCGGTTTACTGTGTTACTGACTGGTTACCTACTGGTTTACTGTGTTAGTGACCGGTTTACTGTGTTACGAACTGGTTACTTACTGGTATTGTGTGTTACTGACTGGCTTACTGTGTTAATGACCGGTTACTGACTGGTTTACTGTGTTACCGACTGGTATAGTGTGTTACAGACTGGTTTACTGTGTTACTGACCGGTTACTTACTGGTATAGTGTGTTACTGACTGGTTTACTGTGTTACCAACTGATTTACTGTGTTACTGACCGGTTACCGACTGGTTTACTGTGTTACCGACTGGTTTACTGTGTTACTGACTGGTTTACTGTGTTACCGACTGGTTACTGACTGGTTTACTGTGTTACGGACCGGTTACTGACTGGTTTACTGTGTTACCGACCGGTTACTGACTGGTTTACTGTGTTACCGACCGGTTAC
>NW_025740869.1:0-1423 GCF_021292245.1 Micropterus dolomieu
AGTAGTGAGCGTAAAGCTTGTATAACAGTGTAAAGTAGTGAGCGTACAGCTTGTTAACAGTGTAAAGTAGTGAGCGTGCAGTGTAAAGTAGTGCGCGTACAGCTTGTAGAACAGTGTAAAGTAGTGAGCGTGCAGCTTGTATAACAGTGTAAAGTAGTGAGCGTAAAGCTTGTATAACAGTGTAAAGTAGTGAGCATACAGCTTGTTAACAGTGTAAAGTAGTGAGCGTGCAGCTTGTTAACAGTGTAAAGTAGTGAGCGTGCAGTGTAAAGTAGTGCGCGTGCAGCTTGTATAACAGTGTAAAGTAGTGAGCGTGCAGCTTTTATAACAGTGTAAAGTAGTGAGCGTGCAGCTTTTATAACAGTGTAAAGTAGTGAGCGTGCAGTGTAAAGTAGTGAGCGTCCAGCTTGTATAACAGTGTAAAGTAGTGAGCGTCCAGTGTAAAGTAGTGAGCGTGCAGCTTGTATAACAGTGTAAAGTAGTGAGCGTCCAGCTTGTATAACAGTGTAAAGTAGTGAGCGTCCAGCTTGTATAACAGTGTAAAGTAGTGAGTGTACGGCTTGTAGAACAGTGTAAAGTAGTGAGCGTACAGCTTGTATAACAGTGTAGTGAGCGTACAGCTTGTAGAACAGTGTAAAGTAGTGAGCGTACGGCTTGTAGAACAGTGTAAAGTAGTGAGCGTACGGTTTGTAAAACAGTGTAAAGTAGTGAGCGTGCGGCTTGTATAACAGTGTAAAGTAGTGAGCGTACAGCTTGTATAACAGTGTAGTGAGCGTGCAGCTTGTAGAACAGTGTAAAGTAGTGAGCGTAAAGCTTGTATAACAGTGTAAAGTAGTGAGCGTACAGCTTGTTAACAGTGTAAAGTAGTGAGCGTGCAGTGTAAAGTAGTGCGCGTACAGCTTGTAGAACAGTGTAAAGTAGTGAGCGTGCAGCTTGTATAACAGTGTAAAGTAGTGAGCGTAAAGCTTGTATAACAGTGTAAAGTAGTGAGCGTGCGGCTTGTATAACAGTGTAAAGTAGTGAGCGTACAGCTTGTTAACAGTGTAAAGTAGTGAGCGTTAACAGTGTAAAGTAGTGAGCGTGCAGTGTAAAGTAGTGCGCGTACAGCTTGTAGAACAGTGTAAAGTAGTGAGCGTGCAGCTTGTATAACAGTGTAAAGTAGTGAGCGTAAAGCTTGTAGAACAGTGTAGTGAGCGTCCAGCTTGTATAACAGTGTAAAGTAGTGAGCGTGCAGCTTGTATAACAGTGTAAAGTAGTGAGCATGCAGCTTGTATAACAGTGTAGTGAGCGTTCAGCTTGTATAACAGTGTAAAGTAGTGAGCGTGCAGCTAGTATAACAGTGTAAAGTAGTGAGCGTACAGCTTGTGTAACAGTGTAAAGTAGTGAGCGTACAGCTTGTAGAACAGTGTAAAGTAGTGAGCGT
>NW_025740870.1:0-1187 GCF_021292245.1 Micropterus dolomieu
CTGACACTAAACTCAGAATGCTGACTTTAATCTCAGAACTCTGACACTACTGACACTAAATTTAGAATGCTGACTTTCATCTCAGAACTCTGACACAAAATTTAGAATGCTGACTTTCATCTCAGAATGCTGACACTAAATTTAGAATGCTGACTTTCATCTAAGAATGCTGACACTACTGACACTAAACTCAGAATGCTGACTTTCATCTCAGAATGCTGACACTAAATTTAGAATGCTGACTTTAATGTCAGAACTCTGACACTACTGACACTAAATTTAGAATGCTGACTTTAATCTCAGAACTCTGACACTACTGACACTAAATTTAGAATGCTGACTTTCATCTCAGAATGCTGACACTACTGACACTAAATGTAGAATGCTGATTTTCATCTCAGAATACTGACACTAAACTCAGAATGCTGACTTTAATCTCAGAACTCTGACACTACTGACACTAAACTTAGAATGCTGACTTTCATCTCAGAATGCTGACACTACTGACACTACATATAGAATGCTGACTTTCATCTCAGAATACTGACACTACTGACACTAAATTTAGAATGCCGACTTTCATCTCAGAACTCTGACACTAAATTTAGAATGCTGACTTTCATCTCAGAATACTGACACTAAATTCAGAATGCTGACACTACTGACACTAAATTTAGAATACTGACTTTAATCTCAGAACTCTGACACTACTGACACTTTCTTAGAATGCTGACTTTAATCTCAGAATGCTGACACTGAACTCAGAACTGACACTAAATTTAGAATGCTGACTTTAATCTCAGAATGCTGACTTTAATCTCAGAACTCTGACACTACTGACACTAAATTTAGAATGCTGACTTTCATCTCAGAATGCTGACACTACTGACACTAAATGTAGAATGCTGACTTTCATCTAAGAATACTCACACTAAACTCAGAATGCTGACTTTAATCTCAGAACTCTGACACTACTGACACTAAATTTAGAATGCTGACTTTCATCTCAGAATGCTGACACTACTGACACTAAATGTAGAATGCTGACTTTCATCTAAGAATACTGACACTAAACTTAGAATGCTGACTTTCATCTCAGAATGCTGACACTACTGACACTAAACTTAGAATGCTGACTTTCATCTCAGAATGCTGACACTACTGACACTACATATAGAATGCTGACT
>NW_025740871.1:0-524 GCF_021292245.1 Micropterus dolomieu
CATCGTCACACAGTCGATGCTTCATGTGTTCATGTGTTCATGTGAGGAAGGTCACTGCCTCCTCATCGTCACACAGTCGATGCTTCATGTGTTCATGTGAGGAAGGTCACTGCCTCCTCATCGTCACACAGGCGATGCTTCATGTGTTCATGTGAGGAAGGTCACTGCCTCCTCATCGTCACACAGTCAATGCTTCATGTGTTCATGTGAGGAAGGTCACAGCCTCCTCATCGTCACACAGTCGATGCTTCATGTGTTCATGTGAGGAAGGTCACAGCCTCCTCATCGTCACACAGTTGATGCTTCATGTGTTCACGTGAGGAAGGTCACAGCCTCCTCATCGTCACACAGTCAATGCTTCATGTGTTCATGTGAGGAAGGTCACAGCCTCCTCATCGTCACACAGCTGATGCTTCATGTGTTCACGTGAGGAAGGTCACTGCCTCCTCATCGTCACACAGCTGATGCTTCATGTGTTCATGTGAGGAAGGTCACTGCCTCCTCATCGTCACACAGTCAATGCT
>NW_025740872.1:0-1720 GCF_021292245.1 Micropterus dolomieu
GAACGATCAAGCCACCCATGGACCCAGCAGACCCAAAAGCGGAGAGGGACATGTTCTTGGATGTCTTGGCAGAGCTGTGGTCTACGTGGCAGTTGGCACCCGACCTCGAATCTCGCCAAGCTGCCCACGTTCAGGCTCACTGGGAGATAGCCGTAAGGCCATGGCTGCGGTGTCGGCTGCCTAAGTGGGCCAGACATTTTGTTGACTCCAGCCCTCTGCCGTTCCCACCTATCCCTCCTGATCCCCAACCGGCTAGCCCCCAGTTTGGTCCAGATCCCCAGCTTGCTAGCCACCAGCCTGTCCCAAGCGTTCCCCGGTCTGCCTGTTCCCCATGTTCGCCCGACACCACGCTTGACCCCCGTCTTCAGTTCGAGGGAACCCGCCTGGCCGTCTTCTCTGGGGGCCGTGGTGGCCATCGGAGGAGACGTGGCCATCACGGCTCCCGCCAATTTGCACCACTCTCCCTAGATCCCCAGCCAGTTAGCCCCCATGCCTGGCCCAGTCCCTCAGCCTGCTAGCGCCGCTAGCCCCCAGCCTGGCCCAGTCCCTCAGCCTGCTAGCGCCGCTAGCCCCCAGCCTGGCCCAGTCCCCCGGCCTCTGGAGAGGTCGTTTCATCCCTTAGCCCCGCCCCCGGGCCGCCCGCCGGACCCTCCGGGCTCCCCTGGTCCGCCCCCGGGCCGCCCGCCGGACCCTCCGGGCTCCCCGGGTCCGCCCTCGGCCTGCCCGCCGGATCTCCCTGGCTCCCCGGGTCCGCCCTCGGCCTGCCCGCCGGATCTCCCTGGCTCCCCCTGTCCGCCCTCGGCCTGCCCGCCGGATCTCCCTGGCTCCCCCTGTCCGCCCTGAACTTCCTGGCTCCCCCTGTCCGCCCTCGGGCTGCCCGTCGGACCAACCTGGCCCCCCCGAACCCCTTGGTCCCTCTGGTCCCCCCTCGGGACGTCCGCCCGAACTCCCTGGTCCCCCCTCGGGACGTCCGCCCGAACTCCCTGGTCCCCCAGCGCTACCCTCTGGCACCCTGTCTAGCCCTGAGTTTTCAGTTCTGCCCTGCCCGTTCCCCTAACCCTTCCCTGTCCTGAAGCCCTCCCTGTATTCCCAGTTTGGTTTTGGACCCTGGACCCCCATCAGCCGGACCCCAGTATGTCATCTTCCCCCCCCCGTGTTCACCTGCCAAACCCCCTGTCCTATAGGAAGGCCGCCGGGAGGCGTCCATTGAGGAGGGGGCCCTGTTGTGGTGGCAGCCCGGCTGACGGTGAGTGTCCTGGTTTTTTCTACTTTTTATCAGTTTTTCTGCTTTTTCCCGTGGTTCCCGGTTCTCTGCCCGCCTCTCTGTGTTTTCTCCCCCGTGTGCTCTCTCCCTCTGCTCCTGAGCCCAGCCAACTACCTGCACCTGCAACCCATCATCCACCTCGTCAGCCTGCCACACCTGCCAGTAATCAACCTCATCCCAGCCTGTATTTCAACCCCGGTTCTCCACACCATCCTTGCTTGATCGTCGTTGCTCCATACTCGGTGCCATCCCCACGTTCAGGCTTTCATGTTTCTTGTTTTTTCACGTTTACCCTGTACCTTGTTGCTGTCTTCCCTAACCTTGTCCCTCTGTCTGTTTTCCTCCCAGGTACACTCACCCTCGTCCTCCGTTCGGCTGGGCTCATCCACTGGCCCACTCCTCTTTGGACTTCCCTCACGGCGTCCTCCCTGTTCCCCCGCCTCTCCACGCTTCCTC
>NW_025740873.1:0-1316 GCF_021292245.1 Micropterus dolomieu
GAAGTTTTTCCTTGCCTCTGTCGCCTAGTGCTTGCTCTTGGTGGGAACTGTTGGGCTTCTGTAAATAGCATCATAGAGTACGGTCTAGACCTGCTCTTTTATGAAAAGCGCTGTGAGATAACTGTTGTTGTGATTTGGCGCTATATAAATAAAATTGAATTGAATTGAAAATTTTAGACCAATTTCAAAACTGCCTTTTATTGCAAAGATTCTAGAAAGAATTGTGTCCAAAAAGCTGCTCACTGTACTGGAAAATAACAAAATATTTGAAAAGTTTCATTCTGGTTTCAGGAAGTACCACAGCACTGAGACTGCCCTGCTTAAAGTCACCAATGACCTTTTAATGTCTGCTGATGAAGAAATGTGCTCATTCCTGGTACTCCAACCTGTCAAAAAGGAAGTTTTGCGTGTCTGTAAACAACTATGTCTCTTCATTATGTCCAGTTAAACATGGTGTGCCTCAGGGGTCGGTCTTAGGACCCATTTTGTTTTCCTTGTATCTGCTTCCCCTTGGACATATTATCCATAAACATGGCATTTCTTTTCATATTCATGCTGATGACACACAAATATACTTTCCCGTCAGATCCACAGACCCTGGAATGCTAAGTTCACTTAACAAACTGCCTTTGTGAAGTTAAAAAATGGATGTCAAATAATTTCCTCCAGCTGAACTCAGACAAAACAGAAATCCTGGTCATTGGGTCCCAACAGATGGCAAAACAAATACTGCCATCTGCTGGTTCCCTAGTAAATCACATTAAGCCTGTGGCAAAGAATCTTGGTGTTTGGTTTGATAGTAATTTAAATTTCGAGCAGCACACCACAAAGCTTGTTCAATCATGTTTTTATCAACTTAGAAATATAGCAAAAATTCGATCTATGTTAACTTTTAAGGACACCGAGACCATTTTACACGCCTTCATCTCATCACGCCTGGATTATTGCAACAGCCTTTTCACCTGTTTAACCCAAAAATCTATTGATCGACTCCAGACTGTCCAGAACTCAGCTGCCAGGCTTTTAACCAGAACAAAGAAATATGACCACATTACTCCTATTTTAGCTTCATTACACTGGCTCCCAGTATGTTTTAGAATTGACTTTAAAATTATATTGATCACTTTTAAAGCTCTTCATGGCCTCTCGCCTTGTTATATTTCTGAACTTTTAGTCCCATACACACCAGCATGTACCTTGAGATCCTCGGGCAGAGGTCTGTTGTCTGTTCCAGAGTCTCGACTGAAAACTAAAGGGAACAGAGCGTTTGCTGTCAGGGCCCCGAGGCTCTGGAACAGCCTGCCCGAGGAAATCAG
>NW_025740874.1:0-1127 GCF_021292245.1 Micropterus dolomieu
TGGCGTGGCGTCAAAGATCAACTCTTCGCCATGACACAGGAAGTTGTTGTAACTTCAGTGTACATGCTCACATCTGAACAAAACTTTACGTGCTTGATGACTGTTCCACCCCGAAGACATCCACACGCCAATATTAATTTATATTCATAGCGCCAAGTGCTATGTAGTGCCACAAAGGGGACACAGGAAGTGACGTAAAACACCTTCATGCAGCGTCGGAAGCGCGTAGCAAATTCACAGCTGCACCGGCAGAGATCCAGAATATGCAACACGGCCGCCTCACACACCAACGCGCTACACGTGCGAGGGCCCGCCCAACGCTGCTTGCAGCTTTAATTGAATTTTCGTTGTGGTGTTTGTATTAGGCCTGAAACCTACAGGCCACCGTAGTGACCTCATGTCTGAGGTGCAAATTGAATGAGAGTCTATAGCTATAGTTAACACAAAGTTTGATTTGATTTGATGTGTGAAATAATATTTACTAAAAAAAAGAAGCGCTTGGAAATATTAAACATGTTTTCTTTTTGTTCACTGCTGCAGGCTGGAGTGACCTGTACGCACCCACATTTTCAAAAAGATTGTGATTGTTATATTTCCCACGTGGCTGGTTGGTTTCCGTTCTGATGACCATTGTGTTGCTAAAGCGGTTCGTCCACAATGGCCTCACACAAGGTTAGTCTGTCTGTCTCTAATTGCAATTCGAATAGACAGAATAACTTATCTGGGAATGCGATCACAATGAGAGTAAAGCTCTCTCTCCCAATGCATTCAAGCCTTTTCATCTATTCCAAAACCAATCACCATAAAGAGGTGATGATGATTTTGTGGACAAGAGATCCTATTACTAAAAAAGGATGAGAGATAACAGAGAGATAAATCTCTGAAATGGCTCTCTATAGTCTGCCTTTACTCGGGTACTACAAACACATGACTTACGTTTTTACTTAGGCTGCTGACCAGAGGACGATCACATGACCTGTTTTGACACTACATCTTGGAAGCAGACCAGATGCCCGGTGCTTATTGTCGTGTTGCTTGCTGTGTCTGTTGCTTTTATGTTATGCTGGATGTTTCTTTGTGTGCTGCTGCTGTGTTGATGATAAAATGTGATGCACGCTAACAGATTG
>NW_025740875.1:0-759 GCF_021292245.1 Micropterus dolomieu
CCTAATACTCTTGAGAGTGAGATGAAAATGTACTATGTGTAATGTGTAATACTTTTGATGTCTAAACCTAACCAAGTACTTTTGATGTCTAAACCTAACCAAGTACTTTTGATGTCTAAACCTAACCAAGTACTTTTGGTGTCTAAACCTAAGCAAGTACCTTTGATGTCTAAACCTAAGCAAGTACCTTTGATGTCTAAACCTAAGCAAGTACCTTTGATGTCTAAACCCAACCAAGTACCTTTGATGTCTAAACCTAAGCAAGTACCTTTGATGTCTAAACCTAAGCAAGTACCTTTGATGTCTAAACCTAAGCAAGTACTTTTGATGTCTAAACCTAAGCAAGTACTTTTGATGTCTAAACCTAAGCAAGTACTTTTGATGTCTAAACCTAAGCAAGTACTTTTGGTGTCTAAACCTAAGCAAGTACCTTTGATGTCTAAACCTAAGCAAGTACCTTTGATGTCTAAACCTAACCAAGTACCTTTGATGTCTAAACCTAACCAAGTACCTTTGATGTCTAAACCTAACCAAGTACCTTTGATGTCTAAACCTAAACAAGTACTTTTGATGTCTAAACCTAACCAAGTACTTTTGATGTCTAAACCTAAACAAGTACCTTTGATGTCTAAACCTAAACAAGTACTTTTGATGTCTAAACCTAAACAAGTACCTTTGATGTCTAAACCTAACCAAGTACCTTTGATGTCTAAACCTAACCAAGTACTTTTGATGTCTAAACCTAAGCAAGTACCTTTT